>NC_054082.1:43539315-43613112 GCF_017562075.2 Anopheles merus
CTACTTTAAACAAAATATCATTTACCCAAAATTCTAAATTTATCAGGTAATAGTAAATGATTCACAAAACTCTGAGTTATTTTTATAACGCCCCAAGGAACTACACGGCCATGGCAGGTGACGCATTTTGGTGACGTTCCTAGTAGCTCAAATCAATACTAATGATAGGACACCAAATTGAACCACACGCAACCATGTACAAATTAAGTGGTCCGTTTGTTTCTATTTGTATCACACACAGCAGACCATTTCCTAGGCATTATTCGACGAATCACAAAGCAACTATAATTATTTTGGAAATGGTTAAACAAGCGGCACATTTCGATCGCTTTGCAGTAAATGATTTGTGATCGAATTAAGTCAAAGTTATTTAATTAGGGTAACGAAGTTTGAGCATTTCCGAATGTTATGTCGGTATGCCTTCCAGACACCATGTAGCAGCTACTGCAAGCATAGCTTTACTTTAGAGATCTCCAAAGTGCAAATCATAGCATGTGCCCCAACAAGTTCCCAATTTCAGAATGTGATGAAATCAAAACCAGTTTTACCTGCTCTTTGGTTTATGTGTGCAGGAAGTTTAGCACCAGACCAAAACGATAAAAAATTAAGACTCTAACAGGATATCTCCGGCACTAACACTCTAGCCCGAAGAGTCCAAGAACAACGCAAGCAAACAAACAAATAAGAGTAAAGCCTCGTCTCATCTTTCTAACACATACCCAACGGCACTTTTGCTAGGCTCGGGCGTTAAAAAATCATACCACTTCTGTAAAAGGAATGAAATTCTCTTCGTGTCTGAGCACGGATGGCAGTGAAAAACTAGCATTAACCCGTCCCGGAAGAAGCGAGGATCGTTCGCTCCTAATATGGCGCATCTGCAACCACTGCCGAAGAGGAATCGTGAGCAAGCACAATGGCCCTACTCAAGGATAATCTCGGTGTCCGTTAGCAAAGGAACAGAGTGGCCGGACAAAGCAAAACGGTCCACACGACACACCGCCAATGCTGTCGGACAAGAATAGTTCTTTGTGCAGAGCAGGGAAGAACCCATTACAGATGTGTTTTGTTTTAAATTACGTCTAATAAGCAGTAAAGTTTTTGCACGTAGGTATGGAAGGGCAAATTTAGTCACAGGTTTGTTGAAAACAATCATGGGTTTTCTTCTCGCAACTAATGCAACTCTTGCAGTATGATTTGCCACAACACTGACATGCCTGCAGGTCAATGTTCGTTATTGCTCTTTGTACATTCTTGGCAGAACAACAAACTCCAGCGTCTAGAAGAAAAGTGCTTTCGACACGCACAAAGGGGTTCGCCTCTACAAAGTGGCACCTCCACCCACCAGCCAAGGATCACCACACTCAAGGGACACACTCCATTGGCGGCGGAGGCGACCGGCGGGTAAGAAAAGCAAAATAAAACCTGATCAATATCCGGAAGCAACGACGCGCTGACGACGATAGCGACGGTGGATCGATGGCAATAACCGTACATACGCACCACGGTAAAGAAAAGTAAAAAAAAAACACGCCAGACGGATGGACAACAACACTGAACACCGTTACAACCGAGGAACAGAGATAGACACGTGGCACACAATGTGTGAACGAGAGGGACAGAGCGATATTATTAATTCGTGTAGCGTGGTGGGACATCGAGAATGTTATTTTTACTGTACCGCGAAGGTCGACCGGTTTCTCTGTAGACACTTCTGTGTTCACGACTGACGGTGTATGCAGAGACGCTGGAGACGCTACTTTGATCGGTGAAGAAACTGGCAGCGTTTACAGAGCGCCACGTTGGTCACACATTTGAAGCGGCAGCCGATGGACTAGGACCAGATTTAAGGACAATATTTTTTAACGACCTTTACCCGCTGAAACTGTAAAAAAAGTCGTTGGGTTTGTTGATTTTTTTATCGCTTATGACCTTTCCCATGCTGCAAAAATAAAAAGGACCTATTCTTTGTTAAAAGATTAAGTTAATTCATGTGTTTTAAAGGGTTTACTATCTTATCTAACGACGGTGTGGTAATTCATTCTCGAATACGTATGATACAGGGCTTTTCATTTGATTTCGCAAGCGTGGCCACGTTGAACGCAACTGCAGCATTTGACAGGACAAGCGCATCAGTTGTTTTTAGAACGTCATCATGCTTCACGTAAATTAACAATTATACAGAACGAGCACTTAAACAAACTCTTTACTTTCAATTTTCGGATGTGTGCATTACATTGGAAAACGTTTTTAGGCGATGATTAAATGTTGCGACTTGAAGCAATCCCTTTGTGATATTGTGTACCGCGCTTGCAATATTAAGTGCGAGGTTGTATTAAGCGTGATGACGTTCTAAAAACAACTGATGTGTTTGTCCTGTCAAATGCTGCAGTTGCGTTGAACGTTGCTACGTTTGCGAAATCTAGTAAAACCTGTATTATGACTGACGTTCCTGGTTTTTTAGACATCTTACTACAAAAAAAATCACAAAGATTCGGATAATAGTGAAAATAACACGAGCCATGCCACAACGGCAAAGCAAATCATAGAATGAGGTCGCACAATTTCAAACTAAACCCAACTCCGACAGCGTGCTTTTCGGCAACATCATGCTCAGTTCTGCAGGATTTTTTTTTCTTTTCCACGAGCCATTTTTGCGGCATAATTGTCTTCGTGGCCCACATTCGATAATCGCGCACTGCACGGCTGCATGACCACCAAACGATACATTACATACTGCCAGCCCACCACCTGCTTCACTAAGCAGTCACACCACCACCCTGCATGGGTGTGAAAAGACACCCGCCGGACCTTCCCCCCTTTACTAGATGCATTTTTTTTAAACAGTCTGCTGCTGGTAGTAAATCGGGCAGATGCAAGCAAACGCGTGAAAGCGAAAGTAAGAGCAAGACAGATCCAAACAATTGCACCCAATAGACGAAGAAAGAAAAAAATCACAACGAGTCCACTGAAAGGGAACGAACTCGAATTACTAATGCAAGCAGCCCCCCCCTCCCCGTCCCCCCCCCCCACCGTCCCCTGGCCGTCCAAAATAGCCCCATGTTTATCCAGTCGTGCCACCACCGATGCCACCACCGCTACCACCACCGGATTAGTAGCGCAGTGACCATCGAAGCAAAGGCAGAGAGACACCGCCATTACGCCATTACGCCCATCAAAGCCACACGAAAATCCGAAACGATCACGGGTGACGACCATACACACACCCCGGTGGGCCCGTTGAGAAGCAGTAGAAGCAGCAGTAGTGGAACCAGCAGTTGCCCCTGCCACTGGTGGTACGAATGTAGGTTTTCCATTTCGCGTCCATTCGGATTGCCGCCGCTTGATGTAACGGACAATAGATGATGTACACTGTCCACGCCTCCCCACCCATTCCAACACTAACGGCGTAATCGATCGTGCAGCGAAACTGTGGCGTTTTCGAGCCGAAGCAAAAGTGTAACGCCATTGCCAGAGCCCGCTGTAGTCGCTCATTAGACCAAATGGAATGGGACGGGGGCCGACGTAACACAGGTCCGTGAATATTTTACCCATAACGCTTTTAACAATAAAGCAGTGACGTTTAATCGATCTCACGAAAACTCTCTCTCCTGCGCTGAGTCCTCCTCCTGAGTGAGGTTTCGCAGACAGTTCTAAATGTACCACACACTTAACCACTTTTTCCATTCCGACGTATTTTGGTGGAAAATGATTGACAGCTGTCAAAAAAAAAGTAGCATGAATTTTTGGCAATGCTTTTTTTCATTTCAAATACCATTAGCGACCGTCGCTTCGATCGAAGACGCGGTTGTTTATTGCAAAAAAAAATCAACGTTTGCTCTCGCTTTCTGTGCACCTTCGTTGGTACGATAGTTTATCGAAGGAAATAAACCTCGTTGCTGACAGCTAGCGCATACACTCGAAAAAAGCAAAAGGAAATTGTTGCGTTGTTGCATCGATAATTCGCACCCCACTGCAAAGGACGCTTTCGTTGGGGACGACCTTGAACAGGCACGCAACATGAAGCATTCATAACGCACTTTATCACTGTATTTACATTATATCTAAATTTTGTGGCTTAATATTTACCGTCGAAGTTCGTCGAAGTCGAATAAAAGTTCATAGCGTTCTACGGGGAGAGACAGATTTATAAATCATACACAAATGACGTGTGAAAGTTCCATGGAATATATGAAGAGAAAGAATATATGAAGTTGTAACATCAACTGAGAGTATTCATGCGATTAGAATATCTGTGAAATATCCTAGGACACATTTATTATGTTATGAACCCATTAAAGTATCCAGAATATACCTTTTTTGCATTTCTCATTGGAAAATATTATTTGTACAGCAATAAAAAAAAAGTCCAAGTGTCGCCTACCACTCCCAGGACACGTGGTTTGAAACAAAAGGTTATTGAAGAATGAAATTATTCATACAGCAAAAAGAACGTTCCCATGACGGCGGGGAAGCCCGAAACGATCGAAGGAAAACACCATAAATCACTATACTCTCCGCCACTGCAGCTGACCCGACCAATAGCGGCACGAATTTCCCTCTTTTCCGGTAACAACGTTCTGTCGTGGACCACGTGAGTGGCAAAGGTTCACGTTACCCGTACCTTCTTCCGTAGGTAAGGTTGCTACGAAAAAAAGGGAAACAAACCGCCAGGATTACAATTGTCTCCGACAATGTGCCGTCCACATGTCTTCCCTGGGACACTAGTGACATGTGACGACAACAGCACTGGTTTGCCCTTGTACCGGAGTACCAGCGTGCACCTATAGCCGAAGGAAATTTGCCAACGAAAGCAACCACGGATAGAACGTGAGGGATTAGGCCCGGTCTGCCGGAGGTCAACGGACACACGTGGGCTAGACGTAAGTTTGTCACACCGAGAAAAGAGAGATAGAAAAGGGCAAAATAAAATACACGTGGTACAGGCACGTTTTGCTTACCCCCATACGATTAGCCTCTCTCCCAAAAACGTTGCTTTCCACGAGAGCATGTGTTTCTTGGCCTTTGCATTAGGGCGGTAACCGGCATGTAACTATTGTCCACCATAAAGCTGGTCCATTCTTCTTCTACTGCATTATTGCTTTCCCGCACATGGTAAGTCATTCTGCATGCTTTCCAAACGTGCCAAACCACTCCAGCAGCTCGGAAATAATTCGTATTGCAGGCGATGTCGCGTTTGCGGTTCGCTCCAATCGGGGCTCCATTTATCGACCAAATATTGACGCGACGTTTGTCCCAGAAGATCGGGCCACGTGGTGCTTTGGCCGGAATCGGAGCCGTAAATCACTGGCCAAAACACTATAAAACTTTTCAACCCATCTCTAAGCGATACCGTGAGACGAGCGGTTGGCTGTTTTGTTACTCCATCTGGCATCACAAAAATAACTTCACATGACCCGTAAATTGTACCATATGGATGCTACGGCAGGAAAAAAAACCTATGGTTCTATTGAACCAGAATAAATTCATCTCTGACGGAGATGCAAAGAAAAACAAAGATTTGCTCAACGATGACCCTGACCGTGCGCGATAGAAGGAGTTGGTGTAATGAGATTAAACCGAAAAAAAACGAAGAAATAAAACCTAATCCAAAGTAGACACACGCCACGTTCTTGCCTTTTTTGCGTGTTTGCGTAATACTAGCTATTTGCTTTGAAAATCGAGTGACAGCGACTCTAAAACGTGCTTTTTCGAATATAAAAATCCACTTTTTAAGACAAAATAAGTAGAAACTTGTTTTTTTTTCCTCTTGAAGAAGGAATATGAAACAAATACAAAAAAATACAAAACAAGTAAAATTAGTATATTAACCATTCAACTTTTTGATTGCTTAAGGAATGAAAGATGTACAAAAATAAAAGAAATAAATGAAAAAAAATGTTTTACCATTGCAATCTCAATTAAACATATGAAATCGAATGACAAAGATGAGGGAATGAACCAGAACCTTCTCAACATACGATGCAATTCGCAAGCCCGGATGACGGCTCGCGGGAAATCAATACGAAGGCCACGCCGTACGGAAACTGTGCCAAGCGAAGTCGTCTTCGGGCGGGAGGAGTGTGTTTCTCTCCCTCACCTGCACAACATTACCCATACAGCGAACAGGGTGAGGAGGGGAGAGGGTGGAAGGGAGGTACTTTCACGGTAGAGTTCTGCTGTCCAACAAATCGAAATGGAGCTAGGGTGAATTAAATCAAATATGCTCTCGCTCTCTCTCTCTCTCTCTCTCTTTTTGTGTTTTATAGCGCAAGAGCGATTACGGCCCGAATTTGTGTGTGCGTCTGTGCGCGTGTTTTTTGTGGAGCATTTCAAGCAGCTGGGGAGGCACGAGCGAGAATAATGTTGCGAAATAAAAAAGAATTCAAAAGTAAACAAACGAACCTGCTCCGCACAGAGGGAAGCTGTGAGCGGAGAGCATTTTTTTTTGTGGTGCAACAATCGGGCCAGCCCCAATACGAGCGCACAGTCCAAGAGAAGTGTTCGTTATCTAAACTGTGTATGTCGGTGTGTGTGTGTTTCTATGCGGATGTGAGACTACTTCTCTCCAACACCACCGAATTGTGTCGTTTATTTTAAGAAGTTCTACCAAGCAACGCGGTGAGAAAATCATGCCATCCGATGGGAAATCGGTCTCTCGAGTCGGGAAATTAAGCACGGCAACGAAAATACGGGATTGAGGTAAAATGGCACCCAGAGCTCACAGCGTGATCAGTGAGCCCGCCCGTGTGCCCGTGCTGCGTTATGTAACTTTCTTTCTACTCTCTGTAACCTTTTTTTCTATCTTTGCTTCTGGCACCCGTCTGGTCGACCCGACCACCCTGATAAGTGGTGTCTCGTACGCGAACCGTACGGCTAGATAAACCAAAGCAGACACATTCGCGCACATGCATGAACTAGCGACCAGGACGACACAGCAGGGAGGGCCCCTTCATGCGTAACTATGGCCATTGCTAGGCCGCACATCGCACAACATGCGCTGCACTATCGCCTTCGTTTTCGTTTCCTGCCGAACTGATAAACCCCCGTCTGTAGGTGAGTGTGTATGCATACAACGGAGTCGTTTGCGCTTATCAAGAGCGCTTATCCGCCCTTTCAACCGTTGTTGCCGTCGGTCACACGATACGCTCGTGCAAGCTCGTGTCGTAAGGGAGTGTTTGTAGCACAGCAAAACAAAGAATTAAAAAAAACACCATAAAAAGCAGCATCCGCAGCGTGGGACAGGGACTTACCTTCAGTGCAGCTAGATTTCCGGTGCGGGCTGCGTTAAACACGCTCTCCACCACTGTCGGTAGCATCGTACCGCTGTCGGCTATCGTGTGCTGACCGTCGGACGATTGTGACGGTTGGGACGAAGTCATGGGGGCGGCCCGTTACTAGATGCACCTGGGTTTTCGAGGCACACACACGCACACTCACACGCAGATCTTTCCAGTCGATTCTCAGAAGATACACACACACACTCACACACTCCCGGGCAACGTTGTAAGACGACCCTTTCCTTTCTTTGCTTTAGCCTGCTCTTCTTCTATTTTCCACCTCTATTGTGAATCTCAACGGATCTCACCGACTCACACATGCACAGAACAGAACTGGCACCAAACAACGACCAGGAACCACTCGACAAACAACAAATCGACATACAGCAGACACACACACACACCCACTACACCCGAATCCGCGCCTTTTCCAAACAGGCTTCACGTCACCTTTCTCTCTCTTGCTCGCTCGCTCTGCTGCTTGATGCACTTCTCTGCTGCTTCACCACCAAGCTTCGTTAGCTTATCCTTTCTTCTGCCGTTGGGATCCGTTTGGCCTCGCTAAAGCCAACTTAGCGTTATCCTTGCGTTCCTCGCAGACCGTCTCGAACCGCTCTCCTTCAACTCTTATCCTCACTGATCGGCGGAACAGTGGAAGGGAACGCGAATTCCTTGCGCTGTCGTCCACGTAACGGCAAAGCAGGACCCAATCGCTGGAGAACTCTCGTACGAACCAGGCTTCTAGTTGCGCGCACACAATTACTGGAGCTGCAGGAAGGCGTAGCGACGGACGAGCTCCCTTATTATTGCGGCGCAAAATACAAACGAAGCCTTTGCCGCGGGTTTGCGACCACACACCAGCAACGCGCAAACACACACACACACACACGCAGTGTCCCTTCCTGGACGCGGTAACGCTCTGCAGGTGTGTCTCTCGTCTTACTGCCGTTACTAACACCGTGCACACACACACAGTTGCGTGCGCGCTTATACACGAATGTCCCTAGGGAAGCTGCGAAAGGACTATGGCGTAGTAGAAGCCAAACACTACCACACGACCGTTCAGGACCCGAGGTGTAGAGCCAGTTACTTCCGTTGCTCTGTCTGCTCCTTTCCTTGCTTCCTGCGAAACACTGTTGGTTCTGATGAGGCGTCTTTTCTGTACCGTGGTACGGTTCGTTACGTTGGGTATCTTTTCTTTATTCCACTTGCCCACACTGAAGACGGTACACACAAGCACACACACACACACACGCGCGCAGTTAGGGGCGAACACTCACACACCGCTAGATGTGTTCTTCGATTGCCCAAGATACGACGACAGCAGCAGCAGTAGCAAACTCGTTTCACTCGACACCGAAAGATCCTTTTTGCTCGGACACCTCGTGATGTAGACACTTTTCTACTTACTGCTGAATTTTATCGTGCCGTGCTGCGTATGTTTTTCCTCTTAGTATGGTGCGCGTTTCAAAAAGGTTTCAGCACAAATGTGTGTTAGCTTATTTTTTGCTGAATTACCTCTATGTACTTCTTTTCTTGTCTTGACGAGCGCAAATGGCTGGTGTGATCGCGTACGAGAGCCTCCGCTTTTTTCAGCTTCGACCAAGATCTCTCACAACGTAATGCGCGCCGTGTGCAGGTGATGGCAGTGCCGAACCGTTCAAACCAATCACGATGGTGGGGAAATTGGACAGGGCTGCTCAACGCCACGCTCTCTACGGTGTGCGAGTTGAGGGTCGTAAAATTGACGCTAGTTTGAGTGTAAATAGCATGCAAGGAGTTTTTCTAGCATACACAAAGCAGGTGGGATTCATTGAGTTTATTTTCTTTGGGTTTTGTTCTGTTTAAGCGTGAAAATTAGCTTTTCCATGGTTCTTTATCATCTGTCGTTATGAAGTTCAGTACCACTGTTACAGAGAAACGAGGCAAAAGCGGAGCAAACGGCTCTCTCTCAGAAAAATCCCTTTGTTCGGAGAGCTGGTTCTGAATGGCCACGCAAGACATCCGCCGTAATTTTACAACCTCTGTAGTGGTGTGCGATCAAAATAAACGATTTCTTTCAAGAGAGCACGCTATATGCTCTCTCTATCAGCTGTTCAGTTGGATTTTACTCCAGCTCATGGTGGCTCCTGGTGATATAAAATATGAAAACTATACTAACAGTAATTGAACTGAACAATTTATTGCAACATTTATCGAACATTTCAATAGAGATTACAGAAAATCATGCTATGAAAAATGACAAATTACAAACCACTCAAGGTCACGATCAGTGTGGCCAGATTATTTTGGCGGTTTTCGGTAGGCGCATCAAAATTTTATCGGTAGTTTTCGGTAGGTTAAAACTCGAAACTTAACTGAGTTAAAAGAAGTAAACGCGAAAGAAGTGTTAAGCGAGATGGAGGGGAGAGGGGGGTGCTAATGCGCAAAATGAAAGTTCCATCTCACGAGAATATGCATCCTTTATCCAAGATATGGATTAGATTTGGTTCAGCGGTTACACAAATGAAGGTCTTCTAAGACCACAAATGAATCATTCCAAGCCAAAGAAGAACTAAGATGCACATTTTTTTCTCAGTGGTGGCAAGTTCTTTTTCTCGGGGCTCCACCCGACCGCTTAGGGCCGCAGCAGTGCTCCATTGGATACAACTTTATCGTACGTGCTGTCATTTGATTTTCGCTGGATTATTTAGATTGATTTGATTGTTTGGCTGAGTTTTATAGTTCAATGATTAAAAAAATTGAAATCCTATATATATATATATATATATATATATATATATATATATATATATATATATATATATATATATATATATATATATATATATATATATATATATATGTATATATATATATATATGTATATATATATGTATACATCAGTATTTCTGGTCACTTTGCCCACAGGGCAAGGCGAGCTTTTTGGCGGCCACCGTCGCAAAACCGTCGCAAAACGTCAAAACTGAGGTCGCCAGCGAGCGAAACTCGCAACGATTTCGAGGCGCTGGCGACGGTCGTTTTTGACGTTTGGCGACGGTTGTTGACCTTTCGCGCGAGCTTTTGCCCTGCGAGCCAGTGTGGCCAGATTACATTGGCAGATTTCGGCAGGAGCACTGTTGAGAACGCAACCATTTGAACTGAATCAATTATTTTAACGATCAATTTCGTTTTACCCTACTAGCAAAGATAATGAAAAAGTGTGCGAATTTTATAAATAATGTGTGTGGTTTGAGGCAAGATTGAGTGAAGCTATGAATTAAAATATGCTTTTGTTCGCAATAAAAGTGATAAAATATTTATAAATCAAGTTTGATGTGTTAAAGTTTTTCTTTTGATTCGGGTGCACCAAGTCCGTGTGAAGGGAAGCGCACAGCGTGCTAAGAAAGAAACGATCGAGAGGGGGTTTCAGTCCAGCGCAGCGCAACTCGCTGCCCAAGCGCCACAGATTAAGCTTAAACGACTGGAAAATTGAATATCCATAGAAAAAAAATGAAAGCTCCACAGCTTCATTGGTTTGATCAATAGATGGCGTATTACAACTCATCATTATATTGCTATCCTTTTCTTGCAATGTGTTTCGACAAGTTGCATTTTATTATGACCTATATAGCCTTCTAACTTTCTGAGCAAAAATCTATATAAATGGTCGTGTGGTTAGATACGTGGGTATCAACACCAATGACCATTGCTCAAATCTCACTTGCTTCAGTGCTGGTGGTTTCCGTTGGAGTTTAGTATTTAAACAATCGTATCGCCGTTCTAGTTCTAGCGATGCATAACTTCAATGCGAAACCATACAACAGTACAGAGGAAATGAGAAAGCTCTCCTCCAAGCGATGAAGCTCAACTGGTTGGGGTATCCCACCAACAGATAGCGCCACCAGCTTTTTTGCTATTTTTAGAATGCATGAGTCGTTTGGCGTCTGCTAAACGAAGTCTTTCTATATTCCGTTTAGGTAGAGAACTTGAGTCGTTTAGAAGCCGTTTAGTGGTCGTTTAGTGGATTTGTGGCACTTGGGTGGAATCAAGTAGAATCCAGCTTCTTCCCAAGCGCCACAGATTAAGCTTAAACGACTGGAAAATTGAATATCCATATAAAAAAATGAAAGCTCCACAGCTTCATTGGTTTGATCAATAGATGGCGTATTACAACTCATCATTATATTGCTATCCTGTTCTTGCAATGTGTTTCGACAAGTTTCATCTTATCATGACCTATATAGCCTTATAACTTTCTGAGCAAAAATCTATGTGAATGGTCGTGTGGTCAGATACGTGGGTATCAACACCAACGACCATTACTCAAATCTCACTTGCTTCAGTACTGGTGGTTTCCGTTGGAGTTTAGTATTTAAACAATCGTATCGCCGTTCTAGTTCTAGCGATGCATAACTTCAATGCGAAACCATACAACAGTACAGAGGAAATGAGAAAGCTCTCCTCCAAGCGATGAAGCTCAACTGGTTGGGGTATCCCACCAACAGAGAGCGCCACCAGCTTTTTTGCTATTTTTAGAATGAATGAGTCGTTTGCCGTCTGCTAAACGAAGTCTTTCTATATTCCGTTTAGGTAGAGAACTTGAGTCGTTTAGAAGCCGTTTAGTGATCGTTTAGTGGATTTGTGGCACTTGGGGTTTCAGTCCAGCGCAGCGCAACTCGCTGGAATCAAGTGAAATCCAGCTTCTTATCTGGAATGGTTTGTTATGTACAAACTCGCGATGTTATTTTTATATGTGCTCTTTTTTATACTAGAAAAAATGTTTAATGTACTTTCAATATTATTATTAAAATAGGATATTTTTCATTACTCGCGTTCTCTTACGGTAGTTCTGCTAGAAAATATCTGTCAAACACACTTTATCACTGAAGTAAGAAGTTTCAGGGAAGTCTACCCAAGCGCCACAGATTAAGCTTAAACGACTGGAAAATTGAATATCCATATAAAAAAATGAAAGCTCCACAGCTTCATTGGTTTGATCAATAGATGGCGTATTACAACTCATCATTATATTGCTATCCTGTTCTTGCAATGTGTTTCGACAAGTTTCATCTTATCATGACCTATATAGCCTTCTAACTTTCTGAGCAAAAATCTATGTGAATGGTCGTGTGGTCAGATACGTGGGTATCAACACCAACGACCATAACTCAATTCTCACTTGCTTCAGTACTGGTGGTTTCCGTTGGAGTTTAGTAATTAAACAATTGTATCGCCGTTCTAGTTCTAGCGATGCATAACTTCAATGCGAAACCATACAACAGTACAGAGGAAATGAGAAAGCTCTCCTCCAAGCGATGAAGCTCAACTGGTTGGGGTATCCGACCAACAGAGAGCGCCACCAGCTTTTTTGCTATTTTTAGAATGAATGAGTCGTTTGCCGTCTGCTAAACGAAGTCTTTCTATATTCCGTTTAGGTAGAGAACTTGAGTCGTTTAGAAGCCGTTTAGTGGTCGTTTAGTGGATTTGTGGCACTTGGGAAATAATTCCAACTTGGCAACAATCACTTTTATTAACATTTATGGTGGCATGATTATGACAAAAACAGAAGTGGCTCCAAACGAACATCAATGATGTAACATTCTAAGGTCGGAAAAAAATCGGAGCCGAATGAATCCTTTACTCAGCGGCATGGAGATTGTCAAATTCGGTGGTACAACCGATGACTCCAACGGTTTCGAATGGCTCTAAACTGCTCTATTGGCTTCGAACGGCACCGAATGGAACTGTTGGTTTGATTTGGCCGGATTCGACGTCGGAATAGCTAAGATCGGAAATGGTTTTGAGCCGTGGATGCGATTCCGACAATCAATCACTAGTTGTTGCAAAGTTTCCTAGTGTGTGTATCAAGTTATTTTCAATCCTTTTTCGTTTGTAGACAGTTGACGCAAATCTATTTTTCCATACAGAATGTGCAATCGAGTGTGCATAAAATTATGCTGATATTCAGAATTTAATCGAAACATAATACGACTGAGCTTGCATTCGATTCAATGACTCTTAAGGGTCTCGATTGATATGTACGATTGTGTAGAATAAGTTTATGAGATGTTATGGGTACATTCATGTTAGTTTCGAAAAATATACCAAAAAGGATTGTTCTTCTCTGGAAAATTTAATACACTTTGAAAAACAGTAGTAACAGATTTATGGTCTGCAGTGCTTTTAGTAATTCTCAAAATATTCTCGCCTATATGATCCTATATTCGTTACTAATACCTGATGATTTCATGCCTACGACTATTTAACGAATTAGGTTACGAAATATAGAGAATGTTAGGTCGGTCTTTCATTTTTATTTCATTAACTTCATGTTATTGATAAACCAATAAACAAGGGTAAATTGTATAGTTGCTAGAACAGTATTTTTTATTCAGTATGTGCTTATTTCAAGATACACAAACAAACGCCATGATTTTAACGTATCCCAAGCTTCATAATTCATTCGATCCTACTAAAGCTTAGCGGAATTAATAACCAACTTATGGTTCGTCAACGAACTCGGCTACCATTTCCTCTACGATTTCGTCGATGTTCTTGGTTTTACCGGTGTTTCCGTTACAGCTGTCCTGCCCCAACATTTTGGCTTTCTTCGCCGACACGCTACTGTTATCATCGTCAATTATTTCGATTGAATGTTTCAAATTATTCTTTTCACTGTTGGATTTAGGTGCAGATAGCTCTACGTCAATTGGCACTTCCATCACATCATCATCCTCCTGTTCCTCATTCTGTGCTTGTCCCTGTTCCTCATCACTGTCCAGCACCGCCACCACCGCGGAATCACTCGTTTTTCCATCATCATTGTCATCATCATCGATTGGATGAATAGTTCCTGCATCATAACATTCTGTATCGTCGGGGATGTCGGCGATTGCGTTTGTCTTTTCCTTTACTGTATCATCTAGCGAGGACACGTTTACATGTTCTACCCATCCAACAGGTTCGTCCGTCATTTGCTGTTCTTCTTCGTCAATAAATGACTCGTCGCTTGCTTCTGTTACGGCTAGTGATTCGTTAATTTCACCTTCACTTTCGTATGCTGGTTCAACGGCCGGCTCGCTAGGAGCACTGGCAGCTTTTAACGGCGAAGTACCAGTTGCCGGTTCTGCGACTGATGGAATTATCACATCAGAGGAATCGTGCACTCCGTTGGTACCGTTCGTTACAACCACCTGCTTGATGGTGAACATCGCCAGCGGGTGATTGTCCTTGTTCGCTAATGCATCCTTAATGGCGGACTTGTCCGCAGGGAAGTACAGTGTTTCCTTCCAAGGATGTACCACCAGTTCCATCGTGCGGGCCAGTTCTGCAGCCACCGACCGAACGGTCGCACTGGAGTCCGTTGTTTGCAGCGTGTTGAAAATATAGCTAGCATATTGCAGCGGCGGTGGACAGTGGTGGTGTGGATTCACAATAAGAGCGGCAAAGGCACGGAGTAAAGCTACACGCACCTGGGCGTCGCCGTTTAGCCCAGTTAGCTGGTGGTTGGTTACCAGAGTAAAACACAGCGGAACGATTTTCTCCTGCAATAGTTTATGAGTGACGGGTTTGATGAAACACCCGGCGGACTGCAACAGAGCGGTCAAACATGCCAAAGCAGCACGGCACAGTGGCTCGTTGCCATGATCAATGAACAGCTCCTTGTTTTCTGCCGTTGCACTACCACTAGAGTGATTCTGGTTAAGTGCGGTTGCTGCATTTTGCTCCTTCTGCAGCTTCCTCTTAGCTCTGGCCGACAATCGCTTGTTGCTGGTGGCACCCATCTTGAGCGTTACCTCGCTCTCGTACGGCGTAATGTCGCGCATTATCTGTTCCAGCAGGGCTTCGTTAACCATTTCGATGTTACTGCCGTACCGCATCTTTTCACACCACAGCTGTACGCTGTCGTAGATTTTCGTTCGCAAGCGGATGAATGATTTTTTCGC
Source organism: Anopheles merus (assembly GCF_017562075.2). NCBI lineage: Eukaryota > Metazoa > Arthropoda > Insecta > Diptera > Culicidae > Anopheles > Anopheles merus. The sequence continues at coordinate 43,554,521 of NC_054082.1, forward strand.
ACCTTCCGAGTCGTGGCTGTTGCTCTGGGTCGCTCGGAGACACTTGGAGAACATCTCGCAAATCGTGTCACCAAACATCAGCATATTGGTGCCGAGGGCCAGCACTAGCCCGTCCAACACCTCCAACAGCCCGTAGTGCATGGACGGTAAAAACGCACCGAATGCAATGTTTTCCGCAATCGGATTTTTGCCCATCGCTTCACAGGATACGGACAGCCCACGAAGTACAAGATTTAGCGCTTTAAACGGGGTGATTGGCTTCCCCACCGGGTACGCACCTACAATGGCTTGATCAAGAAAGGTAATTAGATTGCAAGCACGTATGGCGATCAAGTGCGCTTTACGGATAGGATTTCCGGTGGTTCTAATGTCAGGCAGCTTCAAACACTCAAGGTTTTCCTCCTCGTCAAACGTTTCCGGCGTGTGGGCAAAGATTTGATTCAACAGATCGTGTATCGTGTCAATCAGCTTCAGATAGTACTCTTCCCAAGTTTTCTTATGCAGCGAACCGTGCTGTCCTCCGCCTCGGATTTGTTGCAGCAGCAGCAAACAGTTGGCCGTACGGTTGACCACAAACCGATCGGTAGAATCGACCAGCGAGTAAAGGAACGTCTCGATGCGACTTTTCAACGGGCCACAAGCACCAGCATAATGCTGCATGGCCAGCTCGAGAAAGCTCAAAGCCGATGGGACCGCCGTCGGTTCTAGCTTGGGCCCAACGGATTCGAGGATTTTGGCCAGATTGCTGACAAACAGTTTGTGCAGCTCGGTCGAGCCCAGGGAGCGATGTAACAGCTGCTGAAGAAGTTTGTACACCAGCGGCAATGTTTGCGTTGGCCCACGCTGGTCGCATACTTTTGTGCAAGTGTTCAGATAGAACTGAGCCTTTTCCTCGATCAGATCCAGCGGGCAGTCGGGCAGCAGGTGGATGAGAATTCTTAAACCACGATCGCGCGTTCTGGCACTGGCTAGCAAGGTGCCTAGTTTGGTGAATATTGTGTCTAGATCATTTTCAGGCTGTAAAGCACGAAAAAAAAAGTACATGTGGTTAGAATTTTGCAATCTCTTCGCAATGCGACTACCTAATCGATGTTTCAACTTACGTCTGACCAAAACGATTGATGTTCATCTATATTGTTCAGAAAGGCGGTTAGTAAACCATCGTCACTGTCGAAATGGGTCCCGAATAGTTGCCCAACACCTTCCATCGTTTAAGGGGACGTTTTACGAGACACGAAATACAATAAAGCAATCACTTTTATTAATTTGTATAGAATACACGTGCGCCGGCCTGAACGTAAACAATGAAGGCGTGGACAGTGCCGTTCAGGGTTGCCTAATAAGTTGATCTAATGTCATACTCAAATGTCTGCCTTGCACAGTGGGCTTGCATCATATTTTTTCAACGCTTTTTTTATAAAACGCAAAAAATCTTTTTTATTACTTTACAAGTATTACTAATATTTCCACGCTATTTTCTACGCCACTCCCTACACTAATCCTGTGCTGCACTTTCACTTCCAGGTATAGTTTGTTGACTGGAACTGAAAATGAATCGGTACCAGATCCGGACCCGGTTGAAGTATCGTTCCAAATCCACAACAGTTCCAGGTACTGGTTTAAGAAAATGTATTAAATCGGGAGCTATTTTTGGATCAGTGTAAGTTCATCATCAGATCCAGGACTGGTGTAAGTTCGTGATAGGTTCCAGGACCGGTATAAGTTTATGATAGGTTCTAGGACCGGGATGGGTTCATGATCGGTTCCAGGACCGGGATAGGATTATGTTCGATTCTTGGACCGGTATGGGTTGGATATGGGTTCAGTATATGCAGTTCTTGAAGAAAATAGGTAATTTATTTGTGTCAGGACCACTATGGGTTTGGATTTGGTTTTAGATTTTAGATTTGTTCTTATGGGGTCGTCATAAGCACCTTATTTTAATTGCGTTGCGTGGTCATCAATTTCGGAGTACTCTTTAGAGTAAAGGAGATCTTTCAAATTTTGATGTGCAGCTCTGTAACCTTGCCAAATTAACTAGTTACTATAAATTTAGCCATCAGCAACCATGTCGCCAAATTCATAATTTGATTATTTTGATGTAAAAAAGCACTCTTTAAGGTGGGTAAAAGACGAGGCCTAGAATTTATTCCGAGAACTTGTTACATTCTCTACGCAAGTATTGCAAACATAGGGTACTTTTTCGTTATTGTTGAGTGCAGTAAGTCTAGATAATTTAATTGTACTCCTTCGTCAACCGTGGTACTTTCTGATCCTAAGTCGCGCGAAACGTGTCTCAAAGAAGCTGTCGTACATTCTAAACAATTCTTATAGCGCCAGCGATCCAGTTCGCTTAGTTTGTCAGCTCCTTCAGTTTGTCCTCCAGCTCGAACTTCCATCGCATGTAGGCCACCTTCATGCGATCCCACACGTTGTCGAACGAATCCATCGCGGGCCTCACATCCAGCAGGGCAAATTTGTACTTCTCGTCCACCATGCCACCGTCGTAGTAGTCAATGATGTAGCGCACATCCTTGCCACAGCGATCGATGATCCAGTCGTGTCGGTCGAATGGCAGCTCGTATCCCATCATGTTGCGAATCTTAGCCCGCGGGCTGTAATCGGTTGCCTTACCGCCGAAGCTCTTCAGCCGCGGATTGCCACATTCGCGGGCGTGCAGCGCTTCCCACTTAAGTACCTCCTGCCAGGCCTGCTCATTGTTGGCGTTGTGTATCTTTATAATATCGTCCATGTCTTTCTGAGCTATATCGTCCTTCTCCCAGCGCCAGCCCTTGCGCAGCATCGCATTCCAGAACATCTGCTGGCTTGGGTACACCCAAAACTCTTGCTTACCGTCGGTGGTCGCTTTCGGAATCGACGACACCTGGCGCTCGGTAGGCAGTGGGAACGGTTGGCCCGGGGCGGGATTTTGATTTGCCGGTGGCATCATGTTCAGCGGGTTCACTTCTGCTCCATCGTGCTTAATCGGGCATTCGGATACGAGCACTGGTTGTTCTTTGGGTTGCTGTTTTTGGTGCATCGGGCATTCGGGCGGAGGATTACCGGACATGGCTGCTTTATCGCCTAGCGGTGGATGTCCCTTCGGTAGTGCCGCATCTTCACCCTTTGTCAAGGTGCTGGGCACTATGTTCGAGGCAACCTTTTCAGCTGCAGACACCGTGTTTCCCATGGCTGGAAGGAAACAGTACAATAATGTAACTTTATGAAAATCTGGGCGTAAATTGCGCAGGTGACCGAATGGTAACACCGGTAGGGTTACATAATTCACTACGCATCAATCGAAGAATGGATATCTCTTCATTGTAATGTATACCTGTGGGATAGACTCACTGGACGATTTGCTGATCAAACTCGGCTTAGTTTTGTGGTAAGTTTGCTAAAATTTCTCAAGTTTTCGTAACTTTGCTTTTCAATGTGATTTGTGTTGTGACAGCTGAACGAGGAGCTGCCATCCCCGTACAACATGGCGAGGGTTTTTGACGTTCGGATATCGCTGCATCTCGCTCATTTTCTCTACCCTTCCTTTACATGCCGTCAATGCTCGTTTCAAATTGTTCTTATGTGCCCTTCCCCCCCGCCCCACTTCACATCGAACGCTGCTTCCACATTTGTCCATACGCCTTTCGTTGTGTTGGTGACAATTTACGCGCATCACATATGTGTGTGTTCTCGCTCGTTCTGACATGCCATCTCTTTCGCGCGTATGGACGCGAGAAAAAACGTAAACAAACTTGGTGGTTGACTAAATTAATGTGCGCAATTTTGTTCAATAATTTAAATCGGAGTCGATTACTGTTTAGTATTAATTCAATTAATTTGACGGGTTAGGGCCGTAGGAAACCTGCGCAGCGCATAGGACCTCAATTCAAAGAGGCACACGCAAAAATCAGCGCGAGGAAAGACCTGGATGAACCCAGATAACACATCTGGCGGCTAGTAAGTGTGATACAAAATGCTTGATCTTAAGCATTATATTAACAAGGCGTGGTATTTTGCATCTTGCAGATCATCATTTTGTCACAAATGCGTCATGTTGTAGCGGGTACAGTGTACGCTTATTCTGATGTGTTAATTTGCTATTTTTAGGGCCACCACTTGAGACAGATTTTGGTGCACCAGTTTTGTAGGAGAATGGGAACCACAAACCACAAACATCGGTATACAGTCTGTTCCCGAGTTACGCGGTTTCTGCGTTCCCTACGAATCCGCGTAACTCGAATATCCACGTAAGTCGAATTTCACGTTTTTGACAAAAAAAAAACTATTGATTACTCGGATTTTTTTATTTTATTTAGTACTTTTATACACTTTATCATTTATTTGATATGATTCGTGCGGAAAATTCTAATATTTCTGGCTTTTAAGCGATTTCAATTTGTTAGCCAAAATGCAATATATAACGAACTTGAAGCAAATTGTACCGATTTGACATTTAATCTGTCAAATTTAGAAAACCGCGTATCTCCGAATCCGCGTAAGTCGAGAACCGTGTAACTCGAGAACAGACTGTATTCACACGCCCTCCCAAATAGCCAGAATTGCTTAAGCAGCTCATTTTGGCACGCTAAAGATCGCTGCTCTAATTCGCCTTTTGCAGTAGATAAACAGCATCAAAGTTCTATGTGGGTCTTTCAAACAGCGCCTAAGCAGCTTCCTTATGCCACGATGCCAGGGATTATTTTTCTTTGTGTTTTATTTTCAAGCAAGCGTCATAGATGAAATAAACAACAAGATTTGTTTCGTTTAAACACATTTGTATATTTTTAAATCTTTTATATTGATGACCCAAGCGCCACAGATTAAGCTTAAACGACTGGAAAATTGAATATCCATATAAAAAAATGAAAGCTCCACAGCTTCATTGGTTTGATCAATAGATGGCGTATTACAACTCATCATTATATTGCTATCCTGTTCTTGCAATGTGTTTCGACAAGTTTCATCTTATCATGACCTATATAGCCTTCTAACTTTCTGAGCAAAAATCTATATAAATGGTCGTGTGGTTAGATACGTGGGTATCAACACCAATGACCATTGCTCAAATCTCACTTGCTTCAGTGCTGGTGGTTTCCGTTGGAGTTTAGTATTTAAACAATCGTATCGCCGTTCTAGTTCTAGGGATGCATAACTTCAATGCGAAACCATACAACAGTACAGAGGAAATGAGAAAGCTCTCCTCCAAGCGATGAAGCTCAACTGGTTGGGGTATCCCACCAACAGATAGCGCCACCAGCTTTTTTGCTATTTTTAGAATGCATGAGTCGTTTGGCGTCTGCTAAACGAAGTCTTTCTATATTCCGTTTAGGTAGAGAACTTGAGTCGTTTAGAAGCCGTTTAGTGGTCGTTTAGTGGATTTGTGGCACTTGGGGAATTACACAAAATTTTACACAATTTACTGATAATTCACAATCACTTCACTCAACATTCATTCTTCAATCAACGAATCTAACTTGTGCAGCAGCAATGAGATTATTGCCGGCGTCCGTCTTTGACACTTTGACAAGAGCCATCTCGTACCAATGTCATGCATTAAAAAGCTATGAAGTTCCACCAAGTTCGGTACGCTTTCTTAACAAGCCTTCAAGTTCCACTATCAACCCTACACATAGTGCTAATCAGCCGCAAAGTTCCAAAGAGTACCATGTGCCTGTTAAAAAGCTCCATAGTTCCGCAAAGTACCGTCTATCTCTTAATCAGCCACAAAGTACGACATCCGAACGATTTTTCGTTAAACAGCCCTAAATCAGCTATAAAGTACGAGCTGGCTATTTGGGCTCGTGCACCTGAATGCATATCGACGGGCAATTGAATACATCGATAGTACAATTAAATGAAGAACCGCCCTACCAGCATTAAACGGCTTTGAAGGCATTCAGAAGGCATTTAAGGCCTTAGTCGCCTTAGAAGGCGAATAAAGATTTCAACCGAAAATTTCACGGATGTAACGGGTTCTCTTCGAAATCTTTCAACTTTTTGATTCAACGAGAACAGCTAGCTTGCCACCATCTTAGCTAGTTTATATACTGGTTTTGCACCCTCACTAATGTAACTGCCAAATAGAGCAGTAATAACGCTTTTGGTTCCGAACCGAATAAGCGAGTGTTCAAATCCTGATTTTTATGATCTTTTTTGTGTTTATTTCTTTTTAAATTAATATTTTCTTGCTATAATTAATACAAACAAAATTTATGTGAAGCTAAATTAAAATAATACCTTTTGAAAACACATAATAATTACACTTTGTCCACCCTTCATTATCAGGATGGGAGAAATATGTATCTCATTTCTCCTTTTCTAATAAAAATTATCAAAATGAGTTTGATATATTAACACCTTTCAACGGGTTGGTCTTTAACAACCGAATAATGCCTACCAACCACCACCGAATCAGCAAATGCAATAGCGGAACATGTATGAGCAAGTGAAACGGCAGAGTGCAGATGCTAACATGGCACACACATGAAATGTAGGACTCCGTGGGGTCAATGAGAAGGGGGGGGGGAGGTGATGGAGTGTAATTATTTTTTGGTCATTTAATTTTGCCCACCAACACAATCGCCAACCAGAGCGAGCTTTTTGACGGCTATCTTAACTCTCAAAAATCCTCGCTCGAAACGTCAAAAACCATCACAACGACTTACAAAAAGCTTCGCCAGCGAGGGAAAATCGCACCGATTAGGAACGTTGGCGAGCTCGCAGAAACCGGTTTTCCAGTTCTTATGTTGAGCTTCGAGTTCAGTTGTTGCATGTTTTGGTACACGTCTGTCTTCGCACAGTTGTCGGGTTGGGGAAAATAGATTTTATCATTTTTGCACTTTACCAACGTAAAATTAAAAGATTCAGGAGGCCGAGACAGTGAATTTCAATTTGATTTCAGCAATTGCTATGCTGCATACTTCCATCAACATGTTACAATTCATGATTGATACTGTTAATTATAGAAACGTTACGAACGTTACATATTGTAACGCTATCAATAACAGTGCAGCACGTGATTGCAGCAGTTTTTTTTTCAAATTGTGTATGCTATGGATATTTGATTTTCGAAATATTAGTTTTCATAAGCAATTGATTTGTGTAACATGAATAAATCCTTTTCCGCGAGTATATTCCAAAAATATAACCAGTTTATTACAATTTTCAATTCAAGGCAAGAGACTCTGTATTCGAATTAGATGAACCAATAATAACGACCACTAATGCACAACAGGTAATCTGGAGACTTCATTGCCTGCACTTGTTGATGTTGCATTTACCATAATCTCATTTGATGAACTACGTTTTCCTGGGGTGCTTTCTCATGCCGGTGCTTATCGGTCGCTTGCACAGTAATGTAAGCGAGCGGAGAACGAAGCGCTGATACGCGTTATCACCAAGCCAAACATCACTTCGATTGCAGCGATCTTGCCAACGCGTCTCGCACTTTATTTCATCTGTACACTGTACCGGTGTACCTACAGTCACGCTCCTCATAAGCCAGCCGTCCTAAAGCGAGGAGCTATTTTAAGCACTAGTACCGGCCATTTCGTTTGTCAGCCGATAGCAGTCAGGCCTCAGGATGTGTAACAGCCTGTTGTTCGCCAGATCCATCGATAAGGCTCGCGTCGCAATCAATCCGTTGGCCATTGTGTGGTGTTTACTTCGTCGAACGAACTAACCGATGGACTGCACTTGATTGTTGGCCGCGTATAGGCGCAACGGAAGATGCATACACGCTGCGTGAGATTGTGATCGCTGGGCGGAGTTTACAATGCAAATCCTCTTTCGAAATTAGTGAGCTTTACGATGAGTGGGATTAGGAATTTCCCAGCTGTGTGACTGTAGTTGCCATCCGTCATAGGAAACTTTTTTTTATACGTGTTAGTATTAGCATCATTACTTTGCGTGATGATTTGCTCTAAATTATCATACGTTAGGTCATGTACAGTTTTGTCTTCTTGGTAACTGTAACGTTTGGTTCATGGAGATACAGGGAGACATAAATAAGGTTTAACACAGGTGGTGTAACATAATTTTCTTCACTTCCTTCTGCTCACTAAAAATGCCTCCCACAAGTACAAGAATGTTCATAATCGCACGTGTTTCTTTTTTTTGTTTACAACCGGCTAATACTCACGTGCAGTGCTCAGCACCAAACCTATCTACGGTGCAAAGAACAGCCGTATTTGAAAACGCACACCATTCGACACGCTGTCATCGTGAATGATGCTACCCCCACGGTGCCATCACGTTGATCGGCACATGGAAATCGGAGCATTTTCCACAAAACTACACCATGTGCTCGGTGTGGTTACGTCTGAACCTAATGCACACCACCATCACCACCAGTCGGTGCGACTGAATCAGACCAACGGTAGGCCAGGGCGGCAGTTTGAGTCATTTTGCACATTCTAACGCACGCCGTACACGTGACCGAGAGTGTATACAAAATAAGCTGCATGGCGGTCAGCGACTTCCCTGGGTGAAGGTTTTGGCGTGCGAAAGGGGGCTTCTTCACTAGTGGTGGCACTGATACAAAGAACAAAGAAAATGCCTTCTGCTATTTACCGTAGCAATGGTAGAAAACGTAAACACTTCCTTACGAAACCGTGACAAAAGCCAGATTAGCGACATAACCACACGGCAGAGGGATTTCACTATTGCTCTTTGAGGGCGTACCAATTTATGAAGTATGTGTTCGTTTACTTATGCTCATATTACCCAAATAGAAAGAGAGCAATGCTTATCTGAACGCTCACACGAGAAATAAATACCTGTATTTGCATCTCTGTTTGCTGGCAGCATTTTATAAACCAGCTATACATGATTGCCCAATAAACTCATTTGTAGAAACGAACAAAACCATTGCGTAACCGGTCCATAAACTGGACCGGACTTGAGACGCTCACAATCGCAACGCTGGGATGCCCGGCCCAACTTACCATGGGGTACGTGGCTGATAAGGGATGGTAACGTGTGCACACGCAAGCTATTGATATGAGCCAGTACAAGCATATGTATGTTTGCCCGAGTTTCCCTATGCCATGGCCAATGGCATTAGGTTAGTGGCGACAATTTAAACCATTTGAACGGCATGTTTTATCAAATTTCTTCTAGCAATTAGGTCTTGATAATGCGCAATTTTCTACCTTGGTGGGTTGATAAATTAACTTTTCATAATGGAGCTAGCAGAGAGAAGTGTGGAAAAGAAATTGCGGGTATGTGAATATCTATTTTTTGCAGCATAATTCCAAATCAGGTTATGTTTATGGCATGGCAGTAAGTTGTAACATTTGCGCTCCCACGTATGTGAAAACATGCAAATGAACTTAAACCATCGAATTGGCTAGAAAACTAAACTAAATGTCTACACTTACGTTACATTTGAGTGTATTGGTTACGGGCTTCATTATGGAGACGCATGGTACCGCGAAGAGGCCAAACGTGACGTGGGAAGAAGAAGTGAACCTCAAATCGATAAGCACACCGCACGGCACAATGATCGTGTGTTGTGCGTCATGTCGCCCGAAGCTTAAAGGGCTTGTGTAGTGTTTTGCAAACAGGGCTCCGTATCTCGTGTCCAGCCGGGAGCAGCTCCTTGGCTCGTGAACAGAAATCAGCTATAACGGTGGCGATAAGACTCCGGTGCCAGGTAACAACGCGCGCTCACACACCCACCCCAGCGGAGACCTTCACGAAGGTCACGTTTGGTGGGCAGAAACTTTAAGATTCGCGTGAATACTGATATCACCCTGCCTTGAGTCGAAGCTTTACAGGTTGACAGATAATGAAAAAAAAAACGTCGAAGCATTCGGGTTGCGTGGTGGAAATCTAACGGAAGCGACTGATAAGCGACACAAACATATAAATGATTGTGGAATTGGTAGGTTAGAAAAAACAAGCCACCCACAATATTTTTTTGCAATTGAAAGGACCTCTAGAGAGAGAGAGAGAGACAGGGAGAGAAAAAAACGAGAGCTCAACATGATTGTACTATAACTTCTGGTGTGTACTATATAGTGGTATATTGTACTATATAGTGGTCAAATAACTTGAGTTGACTGTCAAACAGTAAAAAACTGGTGTGATATTGTTCTGCCAAAACTTATTTCCCAAGGCTATCGCTGTTAAGTACGTTGGCGCTAGAGATATTGGATGAATTCAATCCATTCCTCTTCAAAGAGGGAATCTCGGTTGTCACGGCAGCATTGCAAGAGGCAAGGCAACAAATAGTATCCAACTTCAAGCTGACTAACCAGCGCCCGGTGTCGTGCAGTGTCGTCTACCCCGTGTTGACGTCACGTGCACGTGGCAGCGCACAAGGTACCGGTCGGTTGGGCAGCGTGTAACGCCACCCAATAGCTACCACACTGTAGGACGCCATCCACTTCCTTCAGGTTGACATTTGGCATTTGGAAAAATCGTTAGACACAAAGGCACACATTTGCTGCATCGTGACCAGCCGTGCTTCTGAAGCTTAAGCAAAAGGGACTCTGACTGTTTGTTGCTTTTTGCTGAATACAGGCTTTGCGCTAAAACTGAATATTTTAATCCACTAAATGAAAACGTTACCGATGGCCCGGTTCGATGAGTTCCATCCACCAACGTATACTCAACGACATAGACATCGGCAGCGGCGAATTATTTAATGGAACGTGGAGTTGCACGTGGAGTGTGTCTCATAACACCGGTAACATTAGACGGGCACCATTCCCTCTGTCCCTAGCACTCTCTCTATCTCTCTCTATCTCTCACTCTCTCGCTATGTGGGTCCACAGAATATGTTAGTGTTTGTCCTCGTGTGCACTTAGAATCCCGCCCGCCATCGATGCGCTGGGCTGGGCGCACTAAGCTGCTAAGCCATCGTCAACTGGCCGCCCGTACGTAGGATACGTTACGTAAAGCTGAACCTCTCTGATCGCTATCGAACTGTTGGCACAACTGTTGGGACGATGGACCTAGGAGGGAACGAGAATATACGAGAAATCGAACTAGCATATGAAAGTGTATGGTTTAATACATTTTTCTCCCACTTACCCTCCCTGTGTTTGGGGTGCGAACATTAGCGTGACGGATAATTAGTGTAATGTTATTCACCTGCCCTGCCAGCACCTTGCCGACCCTCTCGCAGTGTACATTGTTAATCCTTGGGGAGGGATGGTAGGTTACTTTTATCGATCATATCGTCCCAGTGATGATCAAAGTACCAGTACCTGTGTTTGAAACAATTTTCTAGAACTGTCTGTGTACAGTGAACGCCAAGTGGATCGTGTGATCGTGTGATTGAAAGCGATGACGCGTACTCACAGGCCCACTTCTGAGACATCTTGAGCCAGGGGCAGAGATTGCGGTCGCACTAGAACTAATCAGAGACCCCCTTCGGGTTCGAGCTGCTGATAGCCTTTGCAAAATGGCCGCTGCGCGCCACTTTAGCCGAATTTGTGTGAGGTTATCTCGCCGGCTGTGTGTCGAGCAGCAAAATAAAACGATACGCGCACTTGAAGATAGTCGCTCGCTGCGTGTGTCCATTCCTGCGGGTGAAGTTGGCAACGGTGCTGCTGCTTGCGGCATTTGTGGCGATTAATAGTCGGCTGCGCATTTGTTTGCTCGCGCGTTGGGTACGCCTTGGTACACATGGAGTTGAAGTTTTATTCAGTTTTGTGGTTAACGGTTTCCTTTGCGGGTGCTTCTGAAGGAAATTGTTTAATTGTATTGTTTTGTACAAAATAATTTTGCCTCGTAGTGATTAGGCATGGCATTACCGCTAGCTTCAATTATCAGAAACTTGGCATTTGTCGCAAACTCTTTGCCGCCAGAAAACCGTTGATCTACGGCTGTTTGATTTTGTTAGCCGCTCGAGGGAGATTGGCATTTTGCACGAGCTCCTTCCAACCGAAGACACCCTCAACGTTACAGCTCGTTCAGGCGCTCGCGGTACCGGTAGGAAACCACTTTTTAACACAACCGGGAAGGTAAATGACATTCCGTGACATTGAAAGAAACGTGTTTGGCGAACGGCACCGCGATTGCTGTAGCTGTTTTGTTTCTCCTGCTTTTTTTTCGCTTCGTTTCGGTTTATAACCCCCTCTCCCATGGGTAGGATCGGCTGAAACTCACCCAACAGCACCACAATGAAGCCGAACGCACGATCAGCTCGCGTCGCGTACACGTGCTTGGCTGGGACTACGAAGTGTCTGGGTTGTTGCTGTTGTTTTTCTGTTTTTTTACTGCCCCATGTCGTCCATGCTTCCTACCCATCATGTTTCGCTTTGTTGTGAAGTGCGGGCCACAGTTTCCTTGTTTTTCGCCCCTTCACGTTCGCCGGTCGACAACAGACAACCGTCCGCAGGGAACGCGCCTCCATCAAGATCCTGGTTGCAGAAAACAGGGCGAGCACAACATCACTTCGCTCCAAATATCCAATCCGGTTCTGTTAGGTGATTACAATACATGCATTTATTTACAGGTAGAAGCTATTAAAAGTTACCTAAATCGATCAAATCCACTCCTATCCGAGATGTCAAACCCAAAATGTCTCGAGTGTAACACAAACGAGCTGTTCGAGTAGTTACTTCATGGCTGGTGCACCTGTCGGCACCACGATGGAGGAGCACGTTTTCGCTGCCGGTGCGCAATTTCAAATGTCAAACGTGCGCCACTTCCTCTTCCCCGCCTACGGTTAGTGCAATGTGCAAGATGGTTTTACGGGGCAACATCTTCGTTGGTAAAATTGACGGTGTGCCGACTGGGTGCTCCCGGGCAGCTCCCTCACTCTCTTATCATCCACCCGCGGTCGCGTAATCCATCGCCGAGTCAGAGAGCCTGAGAACCCGTCGGGCCAATCACGCGGGCACGTGATAGGGCCGGCCACAGGGGTTGGGAAACGTTACACTCCACAAGGGACACGAACGTGATATTCGATCCGGTTGAGGAAGGTTCTTCTGTTTACCCTTCATGTTCAACCCTAACCCATCGACACGGCATCGGTAACGGTGCGCGTTATCGGTCGTTCAATCGGTCGTTTGCTGATGCTCTGCCGTGTTCTAGTGCTTGTGTGCTGCACCCGCAACCATATTTGACGAAACACGAACGTGAAATACATCTCATCTAGTGTTAGGGGGAAAAAACGCATCACTAAAACAAATACCAAGCTGGCTGGGTGCACGATTGATGCGGTCAGTTCGGAACGAAATCCGCACAAAGCGTCGATAAGATAGCGCTTGGCCGGGGGCTTTTCAGGTGCGCTGCATGATTGAGCGGCGATTAAAGCAAGTGGTTGATGAAACATATCACATCAAAATAAGTAAATCAAATACCGGCAGGAGAAACACAGAAATATAAAACCAGCCAGAGCGTCATTACCATACTGCGTGCGGAACAAAGGATCATCAATCACATTACCGCGTTTGATCAGGTGATATCAGGTGATGGGCTGGACAGACACAGACAGTGGAATGCATCCAACGCTAACGGGGCGCGGAATTAATTCGCTGACTCACCGGACACCAGACTGCGACCGACGATAGCGATGGACGGTGTGTTAGAGAGTGTTTGTCTACTTCTTTGTGTGCTGCAAAAATCCCGTGACACACCACGAGGAAACTGTGTGCAGTATTGCCACGTGCAAGCACGTGGTTCGCTCACCTCCATGGTTCCGAAAGAAAAAAGTTCAACCAGCAATTCGGTATCTTGTGGAATTTCATTCAAGATTATGATTAAATATCCACATTTAGACGGTGTAGGGTTTGCAACAGTGAGGCACATTGAGGCTTCCACCATACGCCCTATAATCAAGCTCCCACGCACAGTAAACCCAGAACCATGCAACGTTACCGTTGACCTTTTACCGCGGTATCTTACTTTGCTACCACATAACCACCCGGCGCAGGTGGCCTCGGAAGCGTGTCCACGTGATCGCGTGCAAACGGTGGCGAGACGCGGGGCCAGCGCAGCAAAAGCATTCCGCTTTGCCGCATTTCGTTTCCGCCTGCCAGAAACGTACGCGAAACATATGGAGCGCGATGAAACACCCTTTTTGTTTCCGTTGGCTAGACAGGCCGAGGACGAGTGAGTGCATTCCGGGGCGAGATTCGGTGTTCCTGCAGTTCTCGTTCTTCGCCGCCAGCCAAACCATCATATCCCCCTCCCCCCTTCCTCTACTCCGACCGCCTAGTGGAGCGGCCGCTATGGCGTGACACGCGGTCACACGCGAGGAATGAATGATTTCGCACTACCCAGTTGGTATGCCTACCCTACTCAGTAGCAGTGAACGATCGGCTGCGACCATAGTGTGGGTTGTTGGGTGAAACGTGATCGTGTGTGTGTGTGTGTGGAAGGAGCAGCGGTGGGAACGGAGGAAACGGATGTCGGATGGGTGCAAAGTCACGTTATTTTCCACACGGTGCCACAGCAAATAGGTACCCCCTCCCTAGCACGTTTTTGCTGCCATTGGGAAAAGGCTAGTGGGTGGGAGATAGAGGGAGGGGAAAGGGTCCGCACTACCACATTTGCGGATCTTTATCAGCCTCTCTCATACCGGTAAGCCGCGTTAATGTGCGGGGCTGAGAGACTGCGAAGAGAGGCAATAGACAAGACGAGCAAGGGCAGGGTTTGAACGAAACTGTTTCAATTGTTAGAATCAACGTTTGGAAGGAATAGAAAAAACCATGTACTCTGGAAGAAAAAGGTTAGATTGAAAATTTTTAGACTATTAAGAAATGTTTATTTATGTCAGCAAAAATCCGTTATTATTACGTTGCTATGTGTCATACTGTAGTAACGAAGGAACATCACATCTTTTTTTGGAAAGTGTTTTCTTTTAACTAACGGTGCATAATACAGGCGTATCGGTAAATGTGGTGGTTGTCATATATTGCAAATACAAACATTTTTTTACAATCAATTCTTTTACATGAACAAAACAGAAATTTTGTGAAAGCAATAATTATAAAATCATGATTTGCTCACACGGTGAAATGTATCTAGTTTTTTTTTCTGTTAATCCCAAATCAGATCATGCAACTTTGCATTGAAATAGTACATAAAAACTACCTATGAAATCATGTTAAAATCATGAACTATCGGAATTGTCTTCTGTTAGAAAATGAGATAATTGAAAAAATGATACAACAAAGAGGTGAAAATTCAAACAGGGGTTTCAATAATTAAAAGTCAATTATAATAATCTAATAAATAAAAACAAATTTGATTTATTATTATTGATACGAAGATAAAGGCAGTTGTGATTTTGACAGAGGGCGAATCGAACGGCCCCGTCGATATGGGAGAGATTTGGGAGATCGTCTCAATACCCTCCACCTCGCTCACCATGTACAGCGGGGCTTTAACTCTTCCTACCACTCAGGACCCCCGAAACTCACTGGAAAAATTGCTTATAGCATAACTAAAACCTCTGAATAAACGGCAATAAATTCATGGTACACTAATAATCATTTTCTAATCTCATGGCAAACAAGACACAAATTAAAGCGATTTTAAACATTTTTATCATTTTTATGAAGGGAATACAATAACATGATGTTTGACATATGCTAAACATATGTATGTCTTGTTTATCAAACGGAAATAATCATAAATCAAAATTTACAGAAAACCTATGTTGTGTTGCATTGTCAATCGAGATAATAAAAAGTTGTACATTAAAAATTCAATGTTCAGATCAAAGTCGTAATAAAAACAAATACATAAATAAATGAATAAGATTTAAATTGGTCATTACAACTACAAAACATTCGATCTACTAACCCTGCAACCGAGCGGGAGCGTGAGTGAGAGCGGAATTCCTTCTCGCATTCTTTACATCGCTGTATACGCATCACAGCCGTGTGTCGGAAATAGCGAATGAGTGAGCGAGAGAGCGATGGGGCAAACGTGTACTCACGGGGCTGTGTAAGCGCTTGCGTATTTACGTGTGTGTGTGTGCGGGTGGAGAGTATTTTAACAATGACAGTCGCGAGCGCCCGCCTCTTTTCGACATTCATCCGCAGCTTCTGGCGTAGTACACGTGGTGTGCGCAGCAAAACTTCCACTGACCAGTCCGCGACCGCTAGTAGCGTTTCTGTCTTTGCCGTTCCCTGTGCCTTTACCGCAGATAGTTGGCCGGATGTCCGATGTGTGTAATGTGCGCTGAGTGAAGAGGAAAAATACCCTGCAACCGTTTCGCTTACAGGCCGCTTTGCCGGTGTGATTTTGTGCTGCAGATGCACCATCAGTGCAAGTCTGCCTAATGATCAAATCAGTGTACTGAAAGTAAGGCGTGTGGGTGTTTTGTTGAAAATTAAAAAAATAATTGCAGTGAGAGTATGTGTTGAAGACCAGCCGTATCTAAATGTGTGCAGTGTGCGTCTAAGCGAGTGTGGTGTGTAGGCATTTGGTGCAAGCTACAATTCCGGTATCGCAGATCTCGACGAAAGTGCATTTGGAGGTTTTTTCGGAGGCAGCAATTGAGTTCTAAAACTTGCACAGTAGCGCACAACGAGTACGTGAGAGCTGCAGGGGAGCAAAAAGTGTACCATTCCATGTGGATGTGATTATTGATTTAAAGCAAAACAGCGAAGCAATCACACGTGTCGACAAGTGAGAGTCTATTTTCGTCCGATCAGCAAGAAGCCAGACGATTCTGTGGTAGTGTATGTGTGTGTTTGTGTGTGCAAGTTTGTTCATTTGTGTGGTTGCCGTACAGTGCCAGGAAGCGTTGTTCGCGGGAGAGTAAATAGCAGAAAATCAATCAAAAAGAGCCGCCAGTTTAGAGCGAGGAACATAGCCAGTGTCGCCATAGTTGGTGAAAAATCAGTGAAATTCCGAACCCACCTGTGAAGTCCTGTGCTGGACAGGAAGTTCCGGTTGGGTAGGCGTGAGCGAAAGTGAGAGCGAGAAAGAGTCACTCAAAAGGCAGAAGGGCAGGCAACGCTGACCCAATCCTTTTTAGCGATCGACTCAACGTCCCCGAAAACCGTCTTCATGTATAAGTTCTTCGTGAATTCCAGTGTTAAGTACATAATCAAGTAGAAGCGACTGTTCAATTGCGCGAGAGGCTGTGTGTGTGAGAGAGAGTGTGCAACAGGAAGTGGAGTAAAGGTCAAATCATAGGAAAAGCTCACCCTTCTGTGTACAGCAGAAAAAGGCTCGTGTGAGACGCACGTGCTAGTTTTCCCTAGAGAGAAAGAGAGAACACTCTCCCACCCCAACTGGACACAGCTGCGTGTACCGCCACGCAACACTTTCCATTTTTCTTCCATTTTCCATTCCGACCGTACCCTCCACAACGGATTTCATGTGTAAAGCGGCAGCGACCGGGAAGAATACGCTCCTGCTCGATAACAACAAACGTGTCCGTTCGTTTTTCCGCAAACCGCGCTACACGCACTTCTGCTCCGTCTGGTACATCATAGAGGGACGGTCCGGCACGAGGAAAACACCGCACGACCCGTTTGTCTGTATCGCTCGCACTACCACCCGGTCCAGCAGCATCCGTGAAAGCCCGTAGAAGCTGACTCCGGCCACCACCGCCCTGTTTAGAACCTGAAGCAATTGCCTCCCAGCCCTCGTTCAGCACTCGTTCAGTGCAGTTCAGGATTCCGCCAGTACGCGCCTGTACCGACCCGACGAGTGACTTCGAGTCGCAATACGCCTAGAGACGGTCTCTGGTTTTGTGGTAGCGGGTAATACACGCAGTAGAAGCAAGTGTCCCAAGCTGTTCTGAAGTTTTCGTGAAAAAAAAACAACAAACAAACAAACGGACGTCTAAGGTGGTGTTGGCCAACAGCTGTGCCAGCGGACCTTTCCAGTAAAGTGTGAACTTTACATAAACAGAACAGAAATCTAACAAAAAAAAAAAGAAAAAAGCAGCATAGTACCAGGGCGTGCGATCAAGGTGCGAAAAGTGCAGTGCTAAGTTGGTGGCAGCAAGTGCGATCACTTTTTCCCGTATTCGTAACGTTCGAGAAGTTGCAGCGCAAAGCGGAACCAAAGAGCACCATGGAAGCGTACTGGGAAGCAGCGAATGGTCATGCACCGCATTCTTTGAAATACGAGAGGTAAGTCACACACACTCGCCGAAGGCTACTGCTGCGGATGATCTGTGCGGGATAGACAAGACAAGAAGTCACAGCGCGATGCTGCGAGGTCCGACTGGTGCCTCGGCAGTGTCTAGCGAGCGCTGCGGAGAAATGTGCGGGAAGTGCGGTTCGTGTACTAAATAAATAGCGCGCAGCATATCGAAGAAGCTCGCCCGCCCGGTCCGGGGGTCCGTTGCACGGTAAATTCTTGACCTCTGTCAAGGTTGCTCCTTTACTATTAGCGGGAGACGGGACGGGACCGGACGCGAGTATGGTTTGCTGGCCTGTTGAACATTGGACCGGTTTTGTGCCGCGAGGATCGAATGTGCTGACACAGAGCCGACGCACCGCACCTCAACAAGCCCGTGGCGTGTCGCACGTCCTCTGTGTTCCGTTGGTGCGCTTACGGTGTGCGTTGTATTTTTACCGATTTGATACTCGATTTTAAACTGCGCGAACCAGCTAACCGAAGGCGTTTTATCGCGAACCGTGCATTAGTTCTACAATGCTAATGGAGAACTGGGAAAGTTCGATACTTGTGCGCACCCAGCCACACATAGATACGCCACAAAAAGCAAGAAATTAAAAAAAAAACATTGGTTCGGAAAGAACGGTTCGGGCCGTATTGCTTCATCATTGGTTGTTTAATTTGCATGAAATTTAGAACAAACTTAATGGCCTACCTGTTCCTTGATATACAGGAAATTAAAACGTTTCGTGTTTAACAAGTACACTATTTATTGACGACGTTATTGATGACTTATTTGTGGTGCAGCAGGCAACAATCCCTATACCCTTCCCGAACGCGCGGCAAGTGGTCACGTGTAAGTGGAGAAGGGATTTAACAGTACCGACGACCATCGACGACACACCACTTCCCTGTTTGCAAAATCAACAGCAAAAAGCACCACCCTGCTAGGTGCTAATCGTGTACCGTGTACCGATGAGCAAAAGCCCTCTTGACTCGCCTGACGTCAGGTTGTTGGCCGGGTGGTTTTTCTGCCTCTTTGGTGTTTAAGCCAGCGCTCGCCCCCAGGCCCAGGCTTCAAGTGGCCCGGAGGAATGTGGTCCTAATGCAAACAAATAGAGAGATGCCCGTCGATAACAAAATGAGGCTCTTTGTTGTGCCTTTTCGCCCACCCTGTGCTGATGTGTCTAGCTGATGATGTCTTGCAGGGTTTGGGGTAGCAAACTCTGGCAAACTGCTTCAAAGAGCTAACTCAAAACGTACCTCGTCCACCAGCTCGCTTTAGTACCGGGTGCTCGCCATCGGTGCTCGCGGCAAGTTACCGCGGCTGGCTTATCAACAATGGGACGGAGCTGTCTGTGTCGTAGTTCGGTTTCGGTGTATGTTGTGGTAGATAACAGTCCGGGGTCTCGGTGTGCGTACGACCGACGAGCGAACGCACACAAAGCCAGAGCGGACCGTCGGAAACGTGGCCAACGCTAACCGCGACCCGCTGACCCCTGTGCAGGTGTCGCCCTGGTACACCCGAACTCCATTTCCGCTCGCGATAGTGATCCAGTTCGGTCACGTAGGCTGTCACAAGTGGAAGGCCAGAAATTCAGCTGGTTTTGGCTTTAGGACTTTGCTTGGTAAAATGAACGATTTTAGTTGTTGGGGTTGTTAATACATGCGGTTTGATCTGTGGTTTGAAGCTACGAGTTGTGTTGTGCAAGGAAGAAAAGAAGAAATTACAATGTTTACAATGGTATGCAACAACATGGCAAACGCAAAACCTCAATCCCCGAGCCAGTTTATCGGTTGTCCAGTGCTGTGGATGGAAAGACCTAGAGCTTGGCCTACAAGTTGTTGGCTGCTGCTGGTTGTTGTTGACACGATGCTATTTCTGGCACTGATAAGAGTTCATTCGCTAACCGTCTGGGCGGGTGAAAAAGGTTGCGAAGAAAGAGAGCCAAGAAACAACAACAATGCATGCCTTTCTCGCCTCAATAATCATAATAGCATACAAACACACACACATGGACACCAACAAATTGTGATAGAAATTGTTATCACGTGTGGCACACGGGTGCGAGGCAGCACACATACATTTACAAGATGGCCCACCATCGAGGGGGTGCGATGTCTGTCTGGTGTGTGTTAACTGGTCCGGGCAAAAGGGCGTATGTGCCGCTGCCACCCAGTGCATCGGCCGTGGCCCGAGTCCCGTGCCAGACAAGTGGCGCTGTGTGCGTGTGCGCGGGAAGAGAGGAGCGCCTGTCTGGCGTCCGCGCTGTGTCAGGTGATCCAGACCCGGCCCGAGTCGAGTGCCTGCTGTGTGATGGGTCCAATCATGGAGCAATGAGAAGCACTTGTTTACGGGTCCGCACATCATCTAGCTGTTGTGGAGTGCATAAAGCTGCTGACGTCCAACAGCGAGAGATTGTGTGAGGATGTCGCTGCGAAGCGTAATTTCTAAGAGCTCAAGTGCCTCTAGAGTGACGCAGCTTGACCGTATTACAAAGATCTTTGAGGTGTTTAACCTCACGAGGAAGAAGCATTCAAATAAAATTGAAACAATCGTCACCGGTAAACGTAATCCTTAACGTGCCAAACATTGGAAAAAGATCACCCTCATGAAACTAATTCCTGAAGGGTTTAGCGAAATTGAAACGTTGCTCCAGAATCACCCGGCTAACATCTTCAAGCCCAATTGAAGGATACAGTTGCTCCGTTCACCAGCGCGGCGACTACTGTGTGCGTGGCACACATCGCAATTCCGCTGATTACGGCACACGCAAACGGCAAGTAAAGGCCAGTGGCGAGCGGCAAACAACGCCTCCCACCTCCCCTCTCCGTCGTAATCAGGCAAAGCGAGATCTTCCTCGAGAGCAAATTGGCTTGTTGCTGTTGCCTGCTGCCATCGTCGCGTTAACACCCCGCGCGCGATCACGTGATCAACGCGCATGACTCAGCCCGCCCGTTGATATGGCCGTGGTAGGACGCGCGGCAACACGTTGCAAACTGGCTGGGAGCGGGGGGTGCAGCGTCCCGTTAGCTTTCTGCTGGGACAGGAAAATCCTACGTCGCAAAATACCCTTTCCAACGCCCTGACCCGATGTGCTAATGTAGTTGCAGGAAATTTCGCATTTACGCATCAAACATTTATTTGGGAGGGGGAACGACATCGGAGTGAGGCAACTTCGCGCTTACGGGTGCTTATCATTGTGAAAAAGGGGAAGCACTTGCTAGCGAGCAAGAAAGAATGGCGGATAGGCTTTGGCGATAAAGCATGCAAACCCCTGACTGGTTCGCCGCCCCGTCTCACGTGTTCCAGTTGCTAGATAATGCCGCGAATCGCGTCAATCAATCGATAAACGCGGGGCGAGTTATATGTCTGGGACGGGTTTAACAACAAAAGAAAAAAGAAAACTACACTGATGAACTGTTTTGATGCAATGCTTTTGATACGCTGATAAGAACCAACCGGAAATGTACGGTGCTGACTGTGTATGTGTGTGTGATTTGCTTATATCTTGGTCGCTTATCTGGTTCACCGCAACGATCCCTGGTGGAATGTTGTGGTTCAGTTGCAAAATCGTTCCTTTTAGGTTCATGTTTCAAAATCCGTGCTAATTGCAGACGACGCTGACCTTACCGACTTACCAATATATTTGCAAGTGCTTCCGAAACGCCTCAGATGTAACGAAATATCGCATCTTTTAAATTAATTTCGCTCGGCATTAAAGTGGCAGCAATGATCCGGCTCGGAAAGCTACAGCTGACTTGAGCCGTGCGAACACAAGTAGCTGATCTTGATCAACACATGATGTGCTATATTTAAAAGCAGGATGCTATTTTTGCACGCATTTGCGCCCGATCGAGCATAAAGTGCGTGGGCGGGGCAGGGTGAACATTGTGGGATGTGTATATTTGTGTTTTCCCTTCACCGTAAAAACCCAAATTCCTCGTCCCGCGCCAGCCAGACCAACACACACACACACACACTCGATTCGGACAGAAGGAGCGCCATTTGGACAGATGGGTTGGGTGCTCGGATGGCGTGAGATTTATTCATCTGTTTTCGTCGAATGCTCTCGACGTTTTGCTGCCGCTGCTGCCGGTTTCGACATCGCGTAAACGTAGAATGTCCTACCGGAAAACCACTGCATGAATGACCACTTGGTAAACGCATTGCGCATGGTGGTGTATCGTAAATACAGCGGGAATCGATTTGTGCACAAGATAGTGGTTTCTGCTCCGATTAGTTCGTCACCGCGGAGGTGAACCGTACCGTTCGTCCTTCGTGCAGCTTTAATTTGACAGTTAGCAGCAACAAAAAAAAAAAGAAGCTCCCAAAATTATTGGTCACTCGACGGGATGGGAAGATGCAACCGAAATGCTTCGAGCTGCGTTGTTGCCGACAATGCTTAGCAACAGCATTACGATGCGAAACTTATCGCACAACGCGCAGCCACAAACAGCCAACCGAAATCAAACAAAACAAAACAAATGTGCGCGTGTTGTCCACTGGGTGGTTGTCGTGTACCAAATTCTACTTCCCTCCTACTCCTCTCCCGCACCCCCAAATCACATGAGTAAGCATAAAAAAAGGTAGACAAGCATTATCACGAACTGCTTCTTAGCGCTTGCGTGTATTCCTATTTTGGACGCCGAATCCGAGCCGATGGGGTTCTGGATCGCCGAGAACTGGACTGGATGAAGATGACATTACGACCCAGCTACGCCTGTGAAAGGGACGCGATCTTTACGTCATGCACGGCAAGGGTCACCGAGGTCTGCACCGGCGGGGGTCCCGGTCGTACGATGATGGAATTTGCGAACCGAAACCAAACTCGCGCACCAGTTGAATCTCCTAGAACTCGCGCATTTCCAGCTGGTACGGAAAGTCCGTTTCTTTTCGACTGCCAACAGAGGTCAACGCTGATAGCAATGCTGACGAAGATGACGAGCATGTTTTGTTTTTCCTCACAGCTTTTTTCCTTCTACCGTTGGTGACATACGCCATTGCTTTGGCCATTGCAAGTGTGGCGAAGAAGTTACATTTGTTTGTTTGACCATCATTCGATTCAGGTGGTTGGCTGCATCGGCGTAACGATCGGCTTGGCACTCCAAGCGCAACGACACTTTATTTATAGTCATGTTTTGAGCAACTCATTTTACCAAGTTGTTTTTTTATCACGATCATGTATAATTTTGCGTGCGTTTATTTTTAGCAATGCGCTTGTAGTGACTTTGCCCCGAAACAAACAAAAACAAGCGCTTCAAGAAATTTTGATAACGAATATTTGAAACGATGACAGATTTGTCTTGTTTTTGCACCCTGGTGTAAATTAGCTAACTATCAAATTGTCAAACTTACATTAAAAAAGGGTCAAGGTGGACTGTTTTAGCAAAGCAGCAGGAACCATTTTTGCTTCAAAAAAAGGAGCAAGAAAATAGTTTTCCCCCGAGTGCCGATCAGCTTACCACGGCTGCGCCGCACAGCATAAAACACATCCGGCACGGCATGGTGCTAGGGCCGCATGCCGTTCGTGTGCACACTATTTGCGTCACGTTTCCGTCACGCGATGTGCTGCGCGTCAAGGTGTGGTGGGTGGTTTATTTTCCACCGCTTTAAATATACAACAGCTACCAACCCGATGCCGTGGGGGATTTCCCTGGAATCCTTCGGGCAGGAAGGAAAGCTGCTGCTATCTTTATCCTTGTTCGCTGGTCAGTGCGGCACGCTGTGTTAGGCTGTAAACGATAACATGCCAACGCGGTGACGCTATTGCTGATGGGTTATAAATACTTTTGTTCAACACATCGCTATTAATGTTTTATTACTTGGTAAACCGTACTAAGCGTTTGATTGCTGGCAAATGGCTAGGTTGCAGCAGGAATACTTGAAGTATCGTTTTTTTCTTTTCCTGCTGGTATGCAAGACATAGCCGCGTTGTCTTTAGTGTGCTTGAGCAGCTGGTAGAGCGCATCATTGAAGGAAATATTCCCAAATATTGAATGTCTTCATTCGTCTGGACATTTTTCCGAATGACTGCGTCTATGGTGCTTAGCATCATTGACTCATTAGCTACTTTCAATAATTAATGAAAATGTCCTCCTTTCAGGAGTCTAACTCAATAAAGTATATCAAAGTTCTAAAATGAATAATGCTTTTGTAGACTGCCACTGAAAGTGCCGCTACTATTAGCGTCCGGCATGAACTTTTCAATCCTGCACCAATTTAGTATCTAACCGATCGCACTCAACCCCCATCCGCTCGCTAGAGCCTCCAACAGACCGGTTGTTGCCGTTGCCGCTGCCTGTTGCCAAGTGAACCGATCGCGCCCCAACCCTTCGCGCACGGTGGACGCAGGCTTTGGGGAGGCGGGTGTTAGGTGAAAAAATTTCCGTCACGTGTACCGGCATGTGTGTGAGCGAGCGGCTCGCTGCGTCCGCTCGGTGTGGTGGGTTTGTGCCGCCGCTTTCCCGACAGCAAATTATAGTCTGGGTCATACGTTTTTCCAGCCTTCAACTCCGTAACCTCGTAACCGTTACTGGCACGCCGCACAACAGCAACAACAGCAAACAGCAAAACCTATCGCTGTTCAACAGCAACACACACCCAGGCAAAATCGTTCGCCGGAAAAGCCGATTATGCTTCCGCAGTTGCGATGGAGACTGCTATTAGGTTGCTGCGGCAGCAGACTTGAAGCGTTTGCTTTTTTTTTTGTGTTGTCGTTCAAGCAATTTGAACTTCGTTCTTTTTGAGAAGGATTTTTGTTAGGTTCTGTAGCTCTCTTTGCAGTGGTTATTTCTGAGTCACAAAGTACGTTCAATGTTTATAATACGGTGTAAAATTGGTATGAGATCACCACAGGGCATAGCAGCTGTTAAAACTCTTAACGGTGGAGGCACATGCCCGACGAAACACGTGTGCTAGAAAAACCACCTATTGGAGGCGATTAAACAAATAGTTCAAAATTTCTATCGTCTGTTATTGCTCGATTGAACGCTGTTAACACGAAGAAGATAAGTTAGCCCAAACCTCCACGGAACATGTGTGTCGCATCGCAAAAACAATCTATCGTACGAGTGAATGGTGGATAAAATAACTCTTCGCAACTCATCTTGCCATTTAGGTACGGACCAGTGATCACGTTTTGTAAAGCCTTTTTTTCTTGCGTGTTGTGCAAACGGTCGTTGCTGGATTTTTAAACACTTTACTCATACCACGTTAAAAAGAAAAAAATAAGAAGAACTAGCGGAGGAGCAACAAAAAACACACCCATCAAACACACACACACACACACACACACACACACACACACACACATATACTTTATGTGCGTACAGACTGGTCGATTAATACGTTTGCGTTGAATCCGCACATGTTTCGCGTGGTCACCGCCCCGACGATGCTGGTCATGCGTGCCGTGGCTATTTTTAGCGCGACTCACGAGCCGCTCAACAACACTTTCGGCAGGAAGTAAGGGGTGCGAAGTGCGAGGGATCTCAAGACAAGAGGAAGACACAAGAGCAACATCTACCAACCAAAAAAAAAAAAAAAACCCCAAAATACCACATGATCACTGTGTGGCGCACTGGCAACACTGTTGCTGCCGTCTTGCCTCTCGCGCGATGGAGCCGCGCAAGTGTGTCGCACGAACACACACAGCGCACGGGGTGGTTTCTTCGGTTGGTTCAATTCGTCTCGCCTATCATTTTTTTGTATTCTTTTTTTTTCTTGCCGCTTGCTCTTATCATATCTTTCGGCTACTATTTGTTTAGGTTTTTACGTGCCAACGGTTGGTACCATCCCAACCACGTCGATCCGATCTGGTCGGAATTTTAATTTCGCATGCCACCTCTATGGAAATCAGTTGAGCGTTCGCGTTCTCGCGGCAAACCATCGTATGCTGGTCAACGCGCGTTTGGCCGCCCTCAAAGCACCGGGTGTGGAGCGCTGTGTTTATGCTGTTTTGCTCCGTGGGAGAACAAAGAATGTGCATGCAGGCGATGGCAGAGGCAAAAAAGGCAACCCCGCGCTGTCACACGTTGACGCAGAGTGCGACAAATACCACGGCCCATACCATGAATAACACCAGTTGGCGAACCGGTATAGTAAGGTTTCGATGCGGTGTGTGTGCGTGTATTACTATTTTTTTTTGCTCCGCTGGTCTGTCGACCGCGGGCACGACGACAACAACGGTACGACCGATCGGTGATCAATTTCCGCGTTCGCATTCGTTTGGCGCTCGCACGATCTCTTGACGAGTGAGTTGCGTTAGCGGATGGACAAAGGCACTGATTGATAAGTGTCTAGTGTTCACAGGACCCGCGTGGGAATTTAGCGTGATTTATAATAAATCTGATATGATGGACCATGTGTGAAGGTTTGAGCTTTATGTTTAACAAAAAATTCTCTATATTTTGTTCATAAAACACCCCAGCTATATACAATCTAGTAGGATTTGAACTTCTCATGACACCTCCACCGGGAGAGAAGTGAAGGGACAGCTTTAAGCAGCTCTTTTGTAAGCTAATACACGCCCGGAACGTTAGTCTCTGGTCGCCAAGACCTAGGGTGGGGAGAGCGGGGCCGTGGGACAACTCCAACGAGACGCAACCTGCGCACACGGCAACGGTGGCTGATCGCAAACAGGCACGGGCGCACGTTTTTGCCATTTAAAATCAATCCAACGGCGTCATCGCGCGATCGCAAACGTTGACCGGCGAAGCTAGGGGACGGGGGTTTCTTCGCGCGGGTTGGGACGGGTGCTGTAAGAGGGTAAGTGGTTTCTTGATTCCGTGCTCCGGCAAATACCGGAGACGGATCGGTGCGTACTGGCTAGATCTTGAACTTCATTTTGAAGCACAGTTACTGGGCATGGAAAGGTTGGCAGTTGATGATTCAACCCGTTAAATTTAGTACGTTGTCAGTTGGGATGCGTTGTTTTTTGCACGAGCCGTTTTAATGCTGATCAATCCGGTTCAACGAAAGGAAGTAGATCAGTCAGATCCTCTTGGGTATGGCTGAATAATATGAATAACGTTTTGTATGTGTTTGATTGTAACAATATGCAAGATTGTAGTGAAACAGAAGATACATGACATTTGATAGTTGGAAGATGACAATTGGGGAATGATATTTTAATTTCATATTTATTTTGACATCTGGTGTCATAAACAATGTTAACATATAAAACCACACGCATTAGCTATTAGATCTTAGTTTTTAGAGGTAGGTTTTTTTCTCATAAGAATTGATCGATGTTGACCGATAGATGTTAAAAATTAAAAACAAATTATTAAAACAAAAATATTACGTCACACATAATAACATCAGAAAGTTCCATGAGATACATTTCTATAGTTATCTAGTGTTAATTTTAAATAATCATCAGAGTTAAGGGAGTCTTTTTTATGATTCTATGAAAACTCATCAACATTATTCCCTCGAAGGCAAGTATACAACCCAATGTCTTAGCGTCAGTTCCCAAAACAAGCACCAGTAAGACAACCTTCAGCCAAGAGTGCAAGTTTGTATGAAAAACCTTCCACCGTTGAGGCATTGAGGGCCAGCGTTTCGAGCTAAAGTAAACACACGGCAACCTCCACCTGGTAGCCATCGTCCAGGAAAATTATTTCCGTCCTCCAACCAGAACCTTCCGACCGACTAAAAAAGTCAAAAGAAAATGACCCAAGAATGTACCATGTGGCTGTTGCATGGCACCTCGGGGTGCGCTAAAATGTTTACATCGCACGCTGGCCAGAAAGGACAAACACTGCCGCCTCCCTGCCACCCGTTCCGTTGCGATGGGCGGACACTTGCTAAAGATATTTTCGCTCGCCATAATTACCATCCCCCGGCCTGGGATGGGCAATGTTGGGGCGTGTGGTCAGCTCACCCGCCAAATGTAGCATCACGTGAGCATTCTTTTACCCTTTGGACCATTGTCGTCGGCTGCTTTCCTCGCAATGTAACGCGGCGGGAGTCACGCACAATGACGGTGCTGGTATTTCCATCGCTCGCCACTTTTATTTAGCAACACTCGAACGAGGCCAGCCGCGCATTGGGGATTGATTAGCGTTGGGATGAGTTTTATTTTCTTCAAAACCGTGCTATATTTACTACCTCCATTCCACCACTCCCTTGCAGCCCCTGTGTAATCGTCTTTAGTGCCAAAAAAAGCAGATCCACTACCAGACTGCTACACATCTGCGTTAGTCTCCTTCTCGCACTCCAAGGTTGTAGCTGGAACGAATGTTTGGAAACTCGCCCGGGCTGCGGAGTGCTGCTAAATGGTTGTGTCCACAAGTGGACGTAGCTTCATAAGCCCGTCACGATCAGCTAGACACGTGCATCGATGCTCTCTTCTAGAAGATCGACAAATTGATTTAGCTCATTCGAAAGCACTTCGGGATGGCAGGTGTGAGATGATTTGTAAACAAATACACCACACCGAGCTGCCAAGTGTTTGGGAGGAATTGAAAGTAAGCTGGAAACGTCACTACTGTATCTTTCCAGTGCTGCCACCAATCAAAGACAGAGTGCTGGCGTATAATTGAACCATGTGGTGTGGTATGGCGTTGGCGATGGTTTCAATTTTCCCGATCTCGGCAGAACCGGTACCGGCAGCGCAAGTGTCAGAAGGAAGTCGAAGGCTAACTACTTCCCTGCACGTACTGCATGTACACATTCCTACCTGTCAAGACGACGAGGGCTGTTCGACTTTGGACAAGCATGTGCTCAGCTGTGGCTTGAATGCTGCAAGTGTAGTACTGATATGATCATCAAAGTCCATGCGCCCGCATGTGCGTTCTCTCTGTGTGGCTATAAATAATACTCGTTCTTGTAGTGAACCTGCCCTAGGGCGAAGAATTTTTCGAGCCTCGATTGTCCCAAAAACCTACGCAAACAAGCTACAGTCGTTGGTAATACATGATCTAGAAGTGCATACATTCAAACAAGAACATCGCATTTTTGGTTACAGTTTCGTCTACACACCTGTTGTTATACTCTGGAAAATGTCCTAAGCATGAACTTCTGAGGCCAGATCAATGCAGCTGGTCAATGGCAATCGATCGACTTAATGCTGTGGTTTCCAGCAAAAAAAGAATGGTATGTTTGTACATTACAGCTCGGTTATTACATTCTTTGAGGATCGATGGTTCAAAAAAGCAAAAACAAACCGGTTCACAACATCGCTGTGTAGGAAAAAGAAAAAAAAAAATAGAAACTCCCAACCGTTCGTTCGGGATCTTGTTCGATCAGTTAGTATTCTTTGCCCGGTTCGAAAAAGTGCTCAAATTCCCCCTCTCATTCTGCATCTCACGGAAATGCGCTCGTGACGGAATGCAATCGTGCAATAGGGACGGCTGGCAATTGCAGCCCGCTTGGCACGTAAGTTTGAACAGGGTTGGAATCGGTTTCCATTTTTTTCCTTCAACTTTTGCCCGCAAGGAGGGTGGGAGAGATTAATTTATGTCGATAAAGGAGAGCTGCGGGCGTGCAAATAGCAAATCCAAAGCAAAGCGCGAAGGGATTATTGGCCCGAACAAACATTGTCGCCAAGCCGGGGAGGGCCGGGGGAGGGCTTGCACAAACAGGAAATCCATCAGCGATCTGTGGGCTCGTAGCGCTCGGTAGAATGTAAATAAATAAATAAATTAATATGATATCTTGTTTGCCTGCACTGCGCACACCCAAGTGCAAGGGGGTGGGCTTGCGGCTGGAGCGTCTAAGTGAGCGGAAATGGTGGCCACACTTAGGATGCACAGGCAGGCAAACTTTGTGTCGGTTCGGTGGTGAGAACTTTGCTAGAAATGGTGCGCTCGCTCGTACGTTGAGTGTTATTGCAGTTCTTTCGCTTCGTTTCAGCTGCATCAAATATAACGGAGACAGAGGTTTTGAATTGAGATTGAAATTGAACTCAGGGCGCGTTTACAGCTTTACAGCTCAAGATTGTTTTTTTTTTTGCTACCAACAATGCTTACACGAATCACTTGAAGATTTCTTATGTTTTTCTAATGTTGCAGTTCAATTCCTGCAAAACACATTAGTTGTTAAAAAAAGATTTTAAATTGATTTCGTTATATTTGTTAATGGGGGATTAAACCGTCGCCGAAGTAAGGTGTTATGTTTAAACGAATCATTAGAAATAATGTTAATAGAAAGAAAACGCTGTCTAATTATACGTTAAATTGAAATTATAGCACATTCGTTCTAGTACACAAATCAAACATTTGTAAAGTAAAAGTTGATCTCACAAAATGTCCTATAAGGAACGGTAACCGGCACCATTCGTGCGCCAACAGTGCTGCCATGTCAGTCAAGTGGTGACTGCTGTTTCGTCGGCATGCAACGCCACCGATCTGCGTTAATCGTGATCCATCATCGTCCCAGCTCTAGCGGATGAAGGCCCGCCTGCGCGAGCTTAGCTCTTCTCGCGGACGGCTTATTGGCCGCATGGTGTATGTAATTTAACGGCGCATGACGTCGGTAGATCCGACGCGACACATTCAAACGAGAACGAGGCGAGCAAAACTGAGAAGCTAAACGAAAAAATGTTGAAGAGGGAAGGGGTGGACGGGGGAGAAACACCAACAGACACACCACGCCGCTATCACGTGCAGGAATGGGTTGGCGTGCCAGCAGCAACGTTTGTGCCTGACGGATATTTATTTTCCGTGCTGTTGTGTGTGTGTGTGTGCATGGTTAGGGGGTGTTTTTTGTGTGTACACCAATTCCTCGAACATTCGAACGCCTGCCAGAAGAGAGCAGAAACGCAGCACGCACACAAACACACACACTCTCCCGTCTAATGGGGTGGTACCGCCTTAGCGAACACTTGTTGCCCGACAGCGAAACGCCGCCATGGCCCATGGCACACATTGGGGGGCCACTATGCGCCGTTTCGGAGGGTGGTGGCCGCACGGACGGTTCCATGTGGTAGGCCCTCCCCGGTCTGTGTGTGTGTGTGTTTGTTTGCGCGAACGTGGGTGTGTTGACGAACGAATCGAAAGAATTCTACACCAGCAAACAGCGCAAACAGCACAAAGGCGCGCTGCGCTGCTGGCGTGCTCGTAAATGCGGAAAAAGAAAGAACGCGCAGAACGGTGGAGACGGCCGGTGGACCTGCCCGCGGACCACGGATGGTTCGTGGTGCGTGGCGCGCGGCGGGTGTTTGGGTGGTTTTGTTTTGTTCATTCGCTCCCCAGGCCTGCACGACTCATTGCACACACGAAGGGTGCGATGCAGCCGACACGTGAGTGCGCACTTGCGGTGGTGATGGTGTAGCGCGGCCACCGTGCGGATTGCTGTTCGCTTCCGCGTAGGAACACGCCGATCGGGGTGGGGCAGTACTACGGTTGGATTTGTACTACCCGTCTGCACCGTGTTGGCATAGAAAATGTGTAGGAAAAAAGCATTTGGTACACATCAAAACCAGCTTAAACATGATTAGGAAGCATAAATGGATTATTATCTACTCCTTAACACTCTTACTCTTAAGTAGTTGGAAACATTCAACAAATAATAAATTTGACAATGCCTCGGAGGAAATGCATTACACTCGAAGAGTGCACCAGACCGATCATCCACGCTCAAGGCAGATAAAGCAAGTTGCATAAAGTGCACACAAACACAAACCTGTACACACACACACACCGTCGTTGTGTGTACGTGTGACAAACGCAACCGGCGACACTTGCCGTGATGCACTTCGCTGGCGGCGGTAACCTTCGACGAGTTTATTGACGTGCGCACGTCCCGTCCCGTGTCGCATCGCTGTCATCCCACCATTGGTTTCCCCTCTTTCCCGTTCGCAGTCAGACAAACGCAAATACAACTCGCGAGAAAATTCACACGATCTCTCCCTCTCTGTCTGTGGGCCAGGCTGTACGTAGACCGGAGCTGGCAGATGCAAGTGCAAGAAGTGCAACCAGCAGGAGTCACGTTACGAGAGCTAACGCGTTACCATCCCGTGAGTCGTGCAAAACTTCCCTTGGGCAATACAGTGCAGTGGGAAAGGTAAAGGGCGCTAAGAAAGACGACGATCGGCCATTGTACCGAGACGTTCTGCAGCACATGGCAGGATGGCAGATTTATTCTCGCGAGACCACTTCCGGATCCGTCCCCATGGGCCGGTGTCAAGCGGACGGTGACGTTAACAAAATTGTATTTACAGCTGTGTGCGAGCAACACGTAGCAGCAGCAGCACTGCTACTGAAGAGTCTTAATTCAATGAGGAAAATTAAAGCAAAAACAAACAAAAACGAACTGCCCTCCTTAGACGGAAGACTGCGGAAGAAATCGTTTCCTACCGCGCTTTTTTTTTACGCTTGAAAGCAACAGGTTGTTTTTGAGACAGCCATGGACTTGCGTTTTACCGTTCGGTCGGATCGTCGAACACAACCATTCACGGACATTTTTGGTTGCGATCACGTGCCCAGGCCACACACTCACACGAAACAGGACGTTCGATTCCTACGTACGTCAGGGGCAAACATAATGAATGAATCAGTCATCTCGACGCACAATCTAGCAATGTCGTTTGTCGATTGTTGTTGCGATCGTTCTAGACGCTTCGGCCGCGCCCTTTCTATTTCCGAAACCGTGTCGTTTGTTTTTCTCTCATTTTTTTTTATATTTTTAATTTTAACAACCGTACCGTGACGCGCCTTTTTTCGTTTGCTCTGTATCCTCGCGCATGGGACGTTGCGTGAGGTGGACCCATATTGTAAGGCAGCTAAGGTGACCCGCTGGGAAGAAGAGTGTGTGATATTTTTGGGCAAATATCTGTATTGGATTTCATAGATATTGCAATATTAGAATGTTGGCTAATTAAAATAGTCACAACTGAGCAGTTAGAGCAACGGAGAGCTAGCAAAGAAAATAGCTTCCGGTATGTGGCCATAAATACACACACACACATATAATTTACAATAATTCACACACACACACACACACACACACACACACACACGACGTGACGGGTGCGCCAAGTGTCGGTTCCATTTTTAGATCATGGCCGCGCCTCATCAAACATCTTCCCATAGCTACCGACCGGCGCTGCAATGGAATCTTGAATCGGCATTAAACGTAGCTGTTACTGGGGACGTCGCCTCACGTTTGAAGAATGCTAGGCGTTATCCATCCTTGGGTAAAGGACAGTAGTTCTGTATTTAAAAAATGAGCTAAAGTTAGTGGACATATGTGCCCTAATGTCGATATAAGAGCATAAATCTATTTCAGACTAAAAAGCTGTCGTTTATTCAAGTAAAACCGTAGATAAGCGCATACGAGGACATAAAATCTGAAGCTTTGTTCCACTCCTCATTGGGGATACAGCCCGGCTCCTCGTCTACATGTGATGAAGCGCCAGCTTTCGGTGGATGCCAACGGGCGCATTGGCTTTCGTGTAAGAAATTCCAACATTCAGAGCAACGCAAGGGGCTTCGGGGGGAGGAATCTGTCGCTACAGTTTTGCCAGCGCCTCTCTCGCACACGTTCGGTATGGCCCAGGAATGGCGGTGGCAGGCAGGGTCCGCTGACGAGTGTCTCTCGTTGGTCACGTTTGTTGGCATTTGCTCAAATAGTTCGTTTTCATTTGCCTTTTTCTCTCAACACTTTACAACTCTTGTGTTGTCTGCAGTGTGTTCGTTCGGGTGGCATCACCCCTAATCGCGTCGACTCTTTCACTCGCTCTCTCTCTCTCTGTTTCACAATCTCTATGTGTGCATAATTTTGAATGATTAAAAATAGCACACACGATGCAGAACACCCCAATGTGCACCATCTTCTCTCTCTCTCTCTCTCTCTCTCTCTCTCTCTCTCTCTCTCTCTCTCTCTCTTGTCCTTATACTTCACTATTTTCCTTTCCCTACATGATGATATCCCATCGAACAGGATAACGTAAACGATCTGTATCCGTTCGCCACCGCCGGATGGTATACAACACTCGATACAACGTTTCTGAGCCTCGCTAAGATGCGTGCCATAGGAAGCGAGATGAGAAAAGTAGCGAGTATACATATGTGCAACAGCACATTCTGTGCGGATTTTTTTGGCAACGGCGTCATTAGGCCGATGCTCTCCCGTGCAAAAGGTAACAGCACTGGCGGACTGGCGGCGTGTTTTGCCAAATCCGAAGCGTCCTCCCCAAACGGCAAACTGCCCCATCGAAACGTGGGGCAGTATGCAGCCTGCGAAGAAACACGTTCGCGATTCTATTTTTCGTTGTCAGCTTGGGGATGGCATCAACAGCCGCGCAAAAAAAAAAGGAAACGAGTGCATGCTGACACGAGCGAATCTAGAGGGATGTTTGTTTTAATTTTTTTTTACAGGCGGCACGAATTGCGTTTGCCACGATGCCATTGATGGCTGACTAATGAATTTAGCAAATACAGAAGAAGGTCCAAAGGGTGGTACAAGCTGCGATTTTTCTCTCTCTCTCTATAAACAAAGCACAGACGCGGTGGAGTAAAACGATGGGTAATCTCAATATTGATTGAAATGGAGCGTTGGAGCCTGAATACAGTGCTAAGAGATGAAGAGTTTAGGCATTACAAGTCGGTTGTTTAAAACAATTCGTTTACACAACTTACAATTGCATGCCTCAAATTGTTCTTTGTTGTGTTTCTTGTTTAAAATTTAATAATTAAAGAAAGCCGATGTCCGTACCGATATTAGCGCTGTTGTTTGTTCCCGTACATTTCAAATGTTGAAATAATACAGCGAGACGAGCTGATGCGACGGCGCTGGGTGTAATTTATTTTGACTCACAGTTAAGTGGGTAATTTATTCCACAACGCCGTGCGGTGGGCGAGAACTCCAAAAATATGGGCTACACAGCAAAAAAAAAAACATAAATGTGCAAAAGCAAGGGAACAAAACATGTGATGTGGAACCCCGTTAAACTGTTTACAAGTTAGATCGCACGAAATCATGCTATGCTCTGGGATTAATTTAAAAGTGAGATCCTGGACGGTCCTGGCCGGCAGCGGTAACCAGTGTACTTTGACCACATTCTAGACCACCCGAACCAGGGCTGTTTTGCTCACACACACTCTTACCCAAATGCCCGTGCTCGGTCACGTTGTGTCCTTTGGCACGTTGCGCAATGCAAACGAGAACCGTTTCCCCAAAATTCCTGATCTACCACTCCCGATTGCTCCATCCATTGCCGCACAGAGGACACGTAACCGGGACATGTGTATGTGTGTGTGTGTGCAGCATTTCTCCGCCGTTCCGTGCGTGGCGCACGGAAACATGTGACAATTTGTGTATGTAAATGGGTGCCTTGCCATAGAACCCAATGGGTGTACGGTTGGGGGTTAGCATTAGTCCGAGGGACACCCCAGTGTCGCACGCGGAAGCATGGCCTTTATCGTGGCTCGCAGACGACGGCACAAACAGAAGCAAAGCTTGGCGCGTTTAACGGGCAGAGCATATATTTAAATCGCAACTAGATAGCGCACCAGAGTGTGTGCGCGCGCGCGTTCGGTCCGAGCACGTGGGCTGTGTGCCGTCTTGGAAGTTTGTATAATTTATGTCTCCCTCCTCCTTCTCTCCCAGTTTTCGCTCCGTTTCTTAGCCGGTCGTATTACAATTGGAAATGGTTCACGTTTTTCAGTGCGCGAGAGCAAAACAAATTGTAACAAACAAAGTTGAAGTCAATCAGCATACGCGTTGTGCCCGGGGACGAGCCGGGAGCGCTTCGATGCTCCGCCAGCCCAGCACACAAAAGGATGCCGGGGAACGCATTCGCATTAACTGGAGCACGCGCGTGTTCACGTGTTCCGGCTCCCGGCCCAGCCAGCTGTCCTTGTGACCTATTGTTTGGGTTCGGTGGGATGCTGCCCGCGTACGCGGGGTGCGAAGAGGAAGCGACAGCCGTTCTCAATCTCATGCTGTCGAAAGTGTGACTTCGTGCATGAGTCACCGAGTGACTGCATGATGCCTGGCCGCGTTGTTGATAATGTGATGGCCCGGTGGCACGTCTGCTGCTTTAGAAGTCTCACGCTCGCAAGGCGCGCTCACGCGGCAGTATCACGCGTGGATCGATGACGGTCGTGGGACGACATAGGGTAGGGCCTGCGGTTGGCGATGCAAGCCCTTGTGGCAGGACAACGCGACAACTGTTGGAAATTTACGCTTTTCTAATGCGTTTGCGAGCAAAGAGTGCAGCGATAGGGTGTGGAGCCAAAAATTACCTGCTTCGATAGGCAAGTATCACCACACTCACACATTAATCACATTGCGCTCAAAACATTGGCAGCGATATAGGAGAACCCACTTGACACGGTTGCCCATGATCCAACAGCCTGGAGCACACCACGTCCAGAAGAAGTTATCGGTGGCACGATACGGCTTGTCGGTAAAACGTGCGCTAATTAGTGTGGGTTTTATTAGCGACGGCGAGCGCTCACTAGTTGCTGCCGTAATGGACACATTGTTGCAGTGCTTGTGCGCTGCTGCCTATCCGATGGGTCATCAACCGCTAGGGCAACCGATGCTCCAACGCTTGCAAAAATGGGTACGATACCGAGGTGGGTGGTGTGTCGTAGCGCTGTAACCTGCTGCATTACTCATCCTCACACAGGGCAAGAAGCGAAGGGAGGAAAGTATTGAAGCCACCCGTGCTCTTCGTAACTCTCTTTGTCTTTTCTATGATCTCATCTTAGCATCATCATAAACCTACCCGACATGACCCCTGAAAAAACCCCTGCCGATCATAAGCCTTTCCAGTTTCTCCGCATCCCCAGGCTCGGCAAGGACTGGTTTGCGCATGGTCGTAGCGTAATGTAAATCACCACGATTTCCGTTAAACTAAAAAACCATCTAAAGGTAGCAACCAGTAGTCCTCCTGCTGGTTGAATAAAAAAGAATGAATAATGAGTGAACCTCTGCATTTCTGTAAGGACCGATAAAGCGATTAAAATATTATCCAACCTTTGCGTCTTCCTAAAGCAGCAACGTTTTGAAGAGGTTGTCGCCTCCTCAGAAGGATAATGGTAATGATGTTTGTACTATATGTGGGACGGTATGGAAAATGATGAGATGACTTCCTTTCGACGCGGTATACCTTTACAATTTTAACGTTGACCTTCAAAGGGTGTTCCTCAACGCAACAATGTACTTTAATGTGTGCTTAACAGAACAATGATGGATAACTTCCAATACGTAGGAAGTGGTGCTGGGTGGCGATGTTCTACACTTTAACCTTTGAGAGAGGCAATATAATAAATTGTTTTAGCCATACGAAAGCAGTAAAAACCAATAGAGCAATAAAGTTATAACTTTATCATACGAACAAGAACAAAACAAGCAAAATGAATTATTTAATATTGAAAATAAAATAATTGATTCTGTATAAAATAATTGTAAAGTCACGGTATCAATCCATAAAACCTACTTTCAGTTTAATCTATTTTATGTTTGAATAGTTTTTTTTTCTGCCTTTGCTAATCATAAATTACTCTGTTTGCTCGTTGCAGTGAGGCTGGTGTGCCCGGATACACGTATTGCGGTGAGCCGGGGCTCAACTTTTCCGCCAACAATACCACCTACAGCGAAGATGATGCCGATTTTCCACCAGGACGACGGGGCAAAACATCACGGGTAGGCGAGACTAGACAGATTTATGTTCCATTTTCCGCTCATCATATTACGATCAGGGTGATTAGTATGGCGCGCTTTAATTCCAACTTAGATTACCAACCAGTGCTTTTTTTAAATCTTTTATAGCATATTTTATTACTCTTTTATACCGCAATGTCTTGGGCGTAGCATCTTGAAAACATTGCAGAGAATGTGATTTTAAATCTTGCGTATAGTTTTACTGTGCACTCTATCCAGTTCCAAAATTAGTAAAAAAAACTAAATATAGTTTACTACTAAGATTCGTAGTCGATATCCATATCTTGTCCAAGTTCGTATCGAATTCCCCGAGCTCATCTTGTCAAGGCTTCACTTAGCTACTCAATAAGAAGGACACTGCTAATCCCCTCTCCCCACTGCATCAATCTTAAAATAGATGTTGCTGTTGAACTTCCTTGATCTAGAAACGTGAGAAGCGTGCACGAAATAATAGAAACGACACGTGATTATCTGCTGTTGCCATCCTGCCCTTAGTATCGGTAGAGTAGCTCCCGCGGCTCGGCACGAGATTCCAGTCGAGGTCTTTTGGAGCATTGATTACCGGGCGCTATCGCCTGTATCGATGGTAATGGGGGTACGCGGAGCAGTACAGCTCGGCTATCAGTCAGCTAGCGTTCATGCTAGCGGTACATCACCGGACCCGACACCGTTGTCTTATCAATTGAAACACGTCAAACCTTAATCGATGTCACCGCGTCACACCTCGTTGCGGTCGGACAGACGGCACTAATTACTGCATCCGCGTTCCGTTCGCTCACGTTCCCTGCCTGTTGGTAAAACAACAAACTACTGCTTCGTTTCATGGCACGAAATCAAGCGTTTCATTTCACGTGACATGACATGAGGAATCAATCGAATTAATGAATAACGATTCGGTGGCGGACATGCACATGCACTCAGACACCGTTTGGGATTGAGCGAACGCATAAAACAACAGTTCTCAGTTCTGATCCGTCTGCCTTGCTAGTGCCGTGAATTGAATTGCATGGACTGATTGGCAAACACATACATTTTAGAATCGCTAGAATCGTTGCATTCAATTTATGTATAGAATTCTCATGCAAACAAACAAAAACATCCATCCAAAACCATGTCGAACCAAATCAAAACAACCACATTAACCATGCTGTCTATCGTGTTCCATTTCCCCATCCGCAGCAAGATCCACTGTCGCACCGGATCATTGAGAAACGGCGCCGAGATCGGATGAACTCCTGCCTGGCCGACCTTTCGCGACTCATTCCGCAGCAGTACATGCGCAAAGGTCGGGGACGGGTGGAAAAGACGGAAATCATCGAGATGGCCATACGCCACCTGAAGAACCTGCAGAGCCAGGAGTGCGGCCGGGAGTCGTCCTGCGCCGAGCAGTATCGCCACGGGTACAACGAGTGTCTGGCCGAGGCGGCCAAGTTTATGATGCGCGAGCGGGGCGAGGAGATGTGCTTTCGCATGGTCGCTCACCTAAAGGAGCACTGCAATGAGATTATGAAGGGTAGGTGTTTAAGCGTGTGTAAGTGTTTTGATATAGTTCGCTGATTGTGACCTGTTTTTGTTCGCCCGCAGGTGAATTGAGCAAGACACGTTGCGGCACGGAGATGGCAAACGGTGGCAGCCCCATCTATCTGGCCAGCGGGCAGCTGGGCCACCTGCGGGAAATACTCACCTGCCCGTCGGATCTCGAGCACAGCAGCAACGACCATCACGACGTGAAGGATCTGAGCTTCCGCAGTGCGACGAGCACGAGCAGCAGCACGCACAGCAACAACAACCCGCAGCAGGCTGCCGTCATTACCTCGACTGCGCCGAGCATCGTGCAGCACCATCTGGACACGTCCAGCAACCACTCGACGCAGGACTACGACGCACCGTCCCCGCCGGCCCGGCTGTGCCCGAACGGTACCGGCACCAGCCTGCAGCAAGACACGAACAACAACATCAACCAGCACGAGAGCGTCCTGCGCACGATCCGCATGCGCAAGTTCTCGGAGCACGCTTCGCCGGAGCACGAGCACAGCCACAACAGCTACAAGTTCAAGAACTACATCCAGCAACGGTTTTCGCAGGACACGCACGAAAATGGGCACGGAACCGATTTCGATCGCAGCCCGGTGTCGCTGCACGAGGATCAGCATATGCATCAGCAGCCGCACTCGCTGCGCGCCTCGCCACTGACCAACGGTAGCAGTGGCAGTATGTCCGGGGCCGATTCCAAGTCCTCCAGCACGAGCACACTGACCGGGAAGTCGTCGACCGTGGCATCGTCCACGGACGAGCCACTGTCACTGAAGCGAAAGCTGCCCAGTACTCCGGTCAGAAATGGGGCCGAATCCCGGCCGCAGGTCCGATGGAGAATGGAGCGCACCACCACAACCACCATCACCAGCAGCAAGGGGCGGCGGAGCAGTGCGTGCCGCTGGAGAAAAAGCTGGCGCTCGCTAGAAATGGCCACCCGTTGGCAGCGTCATCGTCGTCGTCCTCCTCATCGGTGACGCCACTGCCGGCGTCCGAGATAAAGCACGAGCTGCTATCGTCGCTCGGAAGTGCGGTGGTAGCAATGGGACCAACGGCGACTCCCGCCTTTGCACATCACCATCACCAGCAGCAACAGCAGCAACATCACCACCATCCCAGTTCCTACCATCCGGTGCCGATTTTTGCCTGCCACACGCAGGGTTTCTACATCCCGCTGAACGTGGACTACGAAACTCTGTTGCCCTACCTGAACGGGATCGATCTGCTGAGCAAAAACTTCCTACAGATGCCGCCGCTGCACCCGATCAGCATTAGCGTTAACTACACGCCCGGAACGCTGGGCGGCAGTGGGGGCAGCTTGCTGCTGAAGGCATCGGCCGTGAACGGGCTCAACTCACAGACGAAGGCAAAACTGGTGGAAGGTATCATCAATGGATGTTAGGACAGACACACCCCCACCCACACATGCGCATGAAAGCACACCGACTTAGAAAGTTGCATTTTCTCGTGCCGTTCTCCATGGGTCGATGTTGATCGTAGAGGATGTATGTATGTTTGTGTGTGCGTGTATTCTACTAGCTGTACTAGGATAATAACTTTTCTAGGATCGTGCACAGCACGGTCGTGAGTCGCTTAGGATGGCAGATTTAAGGAAGAGGATGGCAGATTTAAAGCCGTCCCAGATCTTAAACGATACTATCAATCCAGAGAAATCCTAGAAGGATAGCAATGCGATGCGAATGTAGTAGGGTGCTGCACGAGCGGCGTGAGTTAAAAATTGTAAAACAAATGTAATCAATAACGTAGCTGTGGCAGATATCCAGTTCCGCATAGGACAAACATATTTAAACTCAGGTAACACAGTCTCCATCTCTATTTGTGTGCTGGACTGTGTACGTACAATTTGCTGTTAGTCGACGACGAATACACGCGTCCAAAGGTACCGATACAACCCAATAAAGTGAATACAGTTCGTGAAACTGCAAAATGCTGAACCAAGTACGGGAAGCAAGGACAATTTGATTAATCTTGACAGGTCTGGTTTTTCCCTCAGTGAGGAATAAGAGATTACACAAACTGCATACAATTCTGATACGATCGTAGATTATTCCAAAACTGTAACTACGACCATGATTTGTTCGTACGTTTACTTAAGACGTAGAGACACCGAATGACCTCAACCATCATAACGATCATCGTTCATATTGGTAACAGACAGGCAGATGAAGAAGATCATTCGATAGGGATTTTTTTGTTGTGTTCGAACACCACCATCACCAGCACCGCCTCCGCCACCAACCTTAACCACCAGCACCACCTAGTCCTTTACATTTTTAATGCGCTCCAGTTAGATCAAACATGATTTTTTAATGCACACTCTTCAATTTTATTTTCTCTATTGTTTAAAGGCTCCGAGAACTTTCTTAACCGAGGACAATTAATCTGTGATACTGTGGAAAAATAGTAGGAAATGCCGGGCTGGGTAAAAATTACCACTCCCAAAAACGGGAGGAAATACGGAAAACATGTGCCGTTGCGTGAGAGAAAGAGAGAGTGTATGAGAGAGAGAGAGAGAGAGAGAGAGAGAGAGAGAGAGAGAGAGAAAGAGAGATAGATAGATAGAGAGAGAGGGAGAGAGAGAGAGAGAAACAAAGTTAAAAGGAACCATTTTAAATAGTGTGGTTTGTAAATAGGAACAACAACAGGAATAGAGATGTAATCGGAAGGTGTATTCACTAACACAGAGTGAAGCATTTGGTGGAGAACTTACAGAAAAGACCATATGTGTAAAATAAGTGATAGAAATCGAACGAGAAAAGAAACAAGCAGACCACCAGCAAACAGGGTAATTGTGCTGTGTGCGTTGTGTGCATATTCCTACACCGTTTGCGAGGACAATGCGCGACAAGAAGGGAAAACGGTAGGAAACGAAAATTATTGGTAGCAATGGATTACTCCTTCCCACCCACCAACTCTGCCATAGGTTGGGAAGCAACCAGCACCTCTACCAAAATGTCGTTAAACGGTATACATTTGTACGTAATGCAGCCCGAACTTTTTTTTTGTATAAATCGCATACAGTTAGCTCTGAGGTGTCTTTTTTACTTTTTAGCCTTTTTTATACATTATACTGAACCAACGCAAGTATCTGAGTAAACAAAACAACCCAACAAATATACCAACCTACATGCATATGAGAGATATGTGCGTAACCAATGTGAAACGGCCAGGATGCATATGAGGGGCAATTTAGAACAACGCCGCTTAAAAAGTGGTATTGAGCCATTATATCCATATACATTTGCGCTACAGCCAGCGAAAAATATAAGTCTATATAAAATTGAACCGAATGTTGCTTTCTATTTTTATTTTGTGTGGCTTGCAGCATAAATCCGAAAAAATATTAAATTATTCAAACGTAAGCCACGCAAACGTTATAGTGTCTCCGAAATACACTAGAACTTATTTTCGCAAAATTCTGGGTAGCAAAACCCTTTTGAAACCAGATATTTTGCGACCAAGAAGTTTGCGATCAAGAAGTTTGCGACCAAGAAGTTTGCGATCAAGAATTTTGCAAACAAGAAGTTTGCGACCAAGAAGTTTGAAACCAAGGATATGGCAACCATTGAATTGGCGACCAAGAAGTTTGCGACCAAATGTTTGCGACAAAAATGTTTGGCCCAAAATGTTTTGAGTGGAATTATGCGAACAAGAAGTTTGCGACCAAGAATTAGGCGAACAAGATGTTGCGGCCAAGAAGTTTGCTAACAAGAAGTTTGCGAACAAGAAGTTTGCGACCAAGAAGTTTGCGACCAATAAGTTTGCGACAGAAAAATTGGGCGACCAAGATCCTTGCGATCAAAGATTTTGTTATGTGAGACCGCGTATCTCGGGGTTTACCTGTACGTAATTTTCATCGTAGCGTCCTCTATTGGACGGTTCTGTTCAAATGACGGATTTGTCGAGCAGCTATATGACGCCA
Source organism: Anopheles merus (assembly GCF_017562075.2). Lineage (NCBI taxonomy): Eukaryota > Metazoa > Arthropoda > Insecta > Diptera > Culicidae > Anopheles > Anopheles merus. Next base: position 43,597,669 of record NC_054082.1, read on the forward strand.
GTGTGGCCAGATTTTTATTGGCGGTTTTCGGTAGGAGCGTCAACATTTTATCGGTAGTTTTCGGTAGGCGTTTCCATTTGTATTACCAGCACGTCCATTTTCATCGCATCTCATAATGTACAGACACGGGCCTTAGTTGTCAGTGTTGAACTTCTGGTTCTGGTCGCTGATGATTTCCATGTTTCAGATGGAGTTTACAGCTTTAAATCATTTGGTAAATGGTTTTATGACTTTTCGGTCAGAATTATGAGAAATTCTGTGATTTTCGGTAGGATAAATGAAATTTCCGTTAGTTTAGGGTGGTCATCTGTGAATCGGTAGGCATATCAAAAATCGGTAGGAATACAGATAAATCGGTATTTCTGGTCACTCTGCCAGGGACGGGTAGCTCGACGAGCTGCTTGACAGATTTGCTGTAGGGCGAAGGGAGAAGGCCTGAGAAAATGAGCGAAAGGTAATAATTTCTTCCATCGCTTTGCCCAGCGCGTTCTCTTGTTTACGTTTTGCGGCGTCGGGCTACAGAAATAGTTTTTGTATTGCTATTTACCTATGTTTTGGGTGAAATTAGCATTTAAGGGCCATTATTTCGTATTCGATAGTGCTTGTAAAATGTTAGAATAGTGCAGGTACTACGGTGGAAGAACGAACTTGCCTGTGCCAGAGCGAAATAGCGGACGGAAGTGAGTGAAATGTAACAGCGCGGATGGCCGCAAGTGTCCGAAAAGCTTACAACAATCGCTCTTCTTTGCAGCCATGAGTTCGATACAAGAGCGGCTTCAGATGAAGCGGGTGCCGCTGGATAAGTGGTCGACTAGGGAGAAACTCTGCCTCGCCTCGTCGGTTGCGTGTAGCGGCGACCAGAACTGGATGTCGGTGAGCCGGTCGCTGAAGATGCTGTGCGGTGCGAACCGACCGAACGATTGGTTTGCGCAGAAGTCCTGTGCCGCCCAGTACGGCAAGCTGCTGGAGAATGTCGAAACGCCGAAGCGAAAGAAACGGACCGCTTCCGAGCGGGACGGCGTTGCGGCGGTCGAAACGCCGGGCGAATCCATCCTCCGGAAGTTAACGCAGGAGCGCATAATCGAGCTGAAGAAAACGATCCAGGAGGAAACGCAGCAGTACATCAAGGTGAAGGAGGACATCATACTGATACAGAGCGGTGTTACGGATGAGAAAAAGTTGCGCGAAATGTGGAAACAGATCGAGCAGGAAAAGGCACAGAAGGAGAAGGAACAGATACAGCACGCCCAATGGCTGAAGGAGCGGGAGGAGAAGAAGCTCGAGCTCGAGCGTCAGTGGCGTCCGATGTACCCGAACTCGCCGACAGCTACTAAAGCACCCACGCCACCGATAAAAATTAAGGACGAAACCGACGAGGACAGTCAAGGGTCATGTAAGTCCGGCACTTCTCCTTTGCTAACATCTCTGCTGAAAACATCCGGCGAGGCAAGGGGTTCCGGTGTATCGGCAAATTCGCCATCCACGGGACAACGGACGGTGGCATCGCCAACCATCACAAATCTGCTTACAGGTGGTACGGGAAGCTCCGTCAAAGCGACTTCCTCAACGGCAGCCAGTGCTGCTGGATCACTTAGCGGGATTGAGCTGGATGCGCAGCTTGGTGTTACCATCAAGCAGGAAGCTATCGCCGCATCCACAAACATGTTCGATGGAAAAGAACCGCAGACGATAAAATTAGAAAATAAGGAAGATGGCAGCAATATGGAAGGTGCCACAGCATCTAAAACGGACGAGTCAAGCGGCCCAAAGTCCGAAGCGCTCTTCACAGAGATGGACAGCGAAGACAACGCAGATCCCGCGAAGGATCTGATGGACGTGTTGGAAGATCTGATTCCGGACGATTTGGATGAGATTTTAAATGAAGAGAGTGGCATGATACTGGAGGACGTCGATCTGAAGAATGTAGTCGATTCAATCATGGAGGAAGACAACTTGAAGGATAAGGACATCGGACTGATGGCGGACACGGAAGACGTGTCGATGGCGGAAATGGTGGAGGAAAATGTTGCTGAAACGGCTTCAAAAAACGAGGCACCCTCGGTGGAACGTCCTAAATCTCCACCAACAATCGCTTCATCCGCCACTCCTGTGGTAGCAGTGCCAGTAGCAACAGCGGCAGCAGCAGCAGCGGCAGCAGCAGCAGCACCACCACCACCACCGCCAGTGCTGGAAACCAGTAAAAGTGAGCCAAAGGAGGAAGGCACGAATGGGGATGTGAAAGATACAGTTTCGAGCGAAAAGTTAACTGTCGATCAGCAGTCGACTGTTGCACAGCCCGCGAATGAGCAAGTGAGTCAAGAGGCGAGCGACGCTAAGGTGGAAATAATTCCCATCGAGGACAGCACCAGTAATTCTCCCGCGACGAATGATCCATCCAGTGACGACAACAAAGACACCGGCGAGGAGTCGAGCGGCCAAGAGCAGCCGGAAAGTGTGATCGTCGTGTCAGATTCTGCCAAGGAAGAGGAAGAGTTTGAGGAGCGAGACGGTAGGGTGAGCCCGAACAATGGACCCACAGCGATGGAGGAGGATGAAGATTCCGACGACAAACCGCTAGCATCGCTGGAAGTTACGTCGGAAAGTGCGCCCGCGAGTCATGATAAAGTATCTTCGAAAGAGGACACCGAACCGGTGGCTAGTAAACCGTTGCCAGCTGCGGCAGAGCCAGAAAAGCACACGCCGCTGGAAACGAATGCTTTGCCGAAGGATGTGAAATCGGAAGCAGTGAAAGTTGAACCCAGCTCCCCATGCACCGATGAGGCGAAGGCAAAGAAGGAAGCGATGGAAAAGCTTGCCGCCGAGTACGACTTTAAGGACGACGAGGAACCGATCGTCCAGCTGTCGACCAGGAAGGCCAAAGAGGAGAAGCACGTATCGGAGGATGAGGTGTTTGTCGATGCGCAGGAAACGATCGAGGAACCGGAGGAGGTGAAAGAAGTGGAGCCTCCGGTGAAAAAACCACCCGCTGATGATCCCGTGCTGACGGTGACGGATACCGATGACGATTCACTGATCGAGATGAAGATCGGCAAGGCGAAGCGCGACTATTCGCGGCGCCGGCTGGCCGACGAGGCACAGAAGCTGCGCGACGACCTGGCGGGTCATTCGCGAAGCGAGGAAACAGAGGGCCGTTCGCTGCGGAAGCTGCGCGATCGCGATCGCTCGGAAAGCCCGTTCGTGGTGCAGGACGATGAGCCGAACGAGAAAATGAAACGAAGCTACTCGTCCACGCCGGTGATGGACTCCATACCGGGTTCGCCCGCCTCGAGCGAGGATCGGGACTACCGGGTGTGGAAGAAGTCAATACTGGCGGTTTACTCGAAGATCGCGTCGTCGAAGAACGCGGCTGCGTTCCAGAAACCACTGCCAGAGGATCAAACGGCTCACCTGATCTATCGGCCGATGGATTTGCCCCAGATCAAGCGCAACATCGAGAACGGGAACATTCGGACGACGGCCGAGTTTCAGCGCGACTTACTGCTCATGTGCACCAATGCGATCATGCTGAATCGGAATGATCTCTGTTCGCCGGCTGCGGCCAGCCTGCTGATGCGGGAAAGCAATTCCATTATCGAGACGGGGATGGACCCGAAAGCAATGAAGGACCGGGACAGCGACCGAAGCACGCACAAGCGTAGCTCGCGAAAAAACACGACGCGAAACTCGTCCGCCGGAAGAAGCTAATCAATGGGGGAAGCGGGAACGGGGGTGCGCTGTGTCTCGACATGAATTTCAATATTCTAATCAATAAAATACCTTAAACCGAAATGACTGGTTTTTTTAAGTTTGTTGCATTAGACATGCTTTTTGATTAGTCGTTATGATGTTTAAGTATTTTTGGGTAACATTTGCGACATGCTTTCGAAGTCAACCAGATCCTCAATCGTCTTAAAACACTCTCGTTTGCTTGTTGTGATAATGTGTCAATTTCAATTAACCGACAAGATTAGCTCACGCCGTGCGCAGCCATTCAAACAGCTATTAGACGGACAATTTATTAAATGGAGCCCGCGAACTGAAACTTGTACATTTCGCACTATCAACCTATATTTGCACAGCCTCACGCTAACCTTACGCAGATACAAAAAAAAAACCAGTTCCCGTACACTCACAGCAACAGTATATTTCCTGGCCCCTCGCCGCTGTCGTGCATCTGCACTCCATTCGTCCGAAAACCGTGATGTACACTCACGAACGTTCAAGCAACGATTAGTGGGGCAACTTTTCCCTCCATGCGAATATGATAGCCGTGAATGAAGGGGAGAAAAAAGAAGCAAGCACACCCGAAAGGGAACGCAAAACGCATGGAAACTGGTTGGCGCACGCCGGTTTAATTCGAATTAAGCCCATTACGCAACAGCAGTGCGCGACCAGGAGTGGGCCAAATCAAGACAAACAAAGACGAGACGGTTGCTGGTTTATAGGCACGACCCGGCGCGAGAGATGCTGCCGGAACAACGGCGACAGCAGGACGGCACGCAAAACAAGAAGCGCGGGGGGTCAGGTGCGCGTCCAACTCCCCACCATCGTGCAGCGAAGATGAACGAGTTTTCCGCGAAACGCTGCTGGCGACCCAAGAAAATGCCGCAGTACTCGTTGGCGCTCTTTCCGCAATCACGGTTTGGTAGATGGAGACCGAGTACCCCGTGTCTCGAGCGTATGATTTAGCAGCCGAGCCAGCGTTGACTTCAAACTCCACAAACACACACACGCACACGCGTTACAAACCCGTGAAGTTCCAGGTGAAGCGGAACTAGCGCCATTATGAGCATTATGAGGAGGGCGGTTTGATGTTTGATTTGGAGACGGGCGGGTAATTGGATAACTTACGATTTTCATGTGCACGTTTCCTCTCGCGACCGATGGCGATTATAATTTTGTAACAAGAGCATGCGCCTGGCGAGTTGCGGCAGCCCGGCTGCCACGTGCCCTGGGCACCTGCTGGTGCGAATTTCTTTGGCGCCGGGACACACCAGCTGGACAGATTTATTGCTGCTAACGTTGAATGAATTAGAATTGGTTCAGGAAATGTCTTCCGAACCATACGGCGGGCGCCTACGTGGATCGGCGGGACTTCCGGGCTTTTGGTCCCAAGGAAGGCCTTTCTAGCGGGAATTTCAAATTCAATAATACCCAATACGGTTAATGCCGAAGGTCAAACGTGAGTGAACTTAGCGAAATCGTAGCAGCGCTCTCTAACGGAAGTTAGCGTGCCGCCGATTAGTATTCAGGGTGGCATCCTGATGGCAAGTGTTGAAAAAAGTAAGACAACGCACAACTTAAAAAAACCCCAAAATTCATGTTTACACGGAAAGCGCATGAAAGTGCATGAGTCTAGTCAGCAAGTGCATCTCAGAGGCAGCTGGGAGTAGGGCAGAGGGTAGTTTTTACTTGCTCCTCTTAATCCGCTCGGGTGGGGAAACCGTCTCAGATCACCTCAGGAGGGAAATGGAAACCGTGCGCACGTCCGTCGTTCAAGAGCAGCGTGCGCGTGAGGCCTTGGCTCGGAGCAGCATTACCAGCGCCTTGCTCAGTACCGTGCGGCAGGTTGGTGGCAACGGTTCACTTCTTTGCAAGCGCCGTGCAGACTGCGGCCAGACTGGAAACGTATCGTATCGCGACCACGCATCCGATAAGAGGCTCGATAGAAATGATCGCAAACGTGTAGAGAGTGTACACCTAACGACGGATCGTACGCATTCCGGACGGGTTTCGAATAGTCTGTGACGGTAACGCGGCAAGCACAAGTGCAGTGCAGTGAAGGAAAGGCTTACCCTTATGCAATATCGAGCCCTTCCGAGCTCGGTCATTCGTAGAGTAATTGTTGATCGGCAACATTATGACGAATTGTGTGAATTTAATAACGCGCTATGGCTCATTACGGGCGTGGATGGTGCCTTTAGTGCTGGGGTGTCTGATTGCCGGTGGTCATTACACTGTTGGTGCCGTTACCGTAGGTAAGTGTGTTGTTTGTGTGTGTGTGTGAGTGTAAATTTTATTGGGTGGAGGAAATGAGGAAAATGTTACCGATTTGTCCTGCCACCAGCATTAGTGAAAGGTTTTGTAATTTTAATGCAGTGCTGGCTTTAGACCAAACTTCATGGGAAATTGAGTTTGAGTTCGTATTAGGACAATTCGGTGAAGTATACGTTGCTGTATACTATATGTTGCTGCATCTGCATACATTGAATTTATGTTAAACCTAAATAGCCACGAATTCCAACGCAATAATAACATCTTCCCCAACATACAGATATCTTCCCGCTGCCACCCTCAACGGAATCAATGTACGCGCATCACCACGCGCACCGGTACCATGCAGGGTCGTTCGGGCCGACCAAGATGAAAAGCCACATCAAGCGCATACTAAACATTCGAGAAGAAAATACCACCCTGGATAGTTATCTGCTGTCGCTGTTCAACGTGGACAACTTAAACCCCACGTACGTCTTCCTGCTGCCGATGGAAGGCAAGAACCACGTGCGCAAGCTCATCTACCAGCGCAGTGACTTCGAGGAGGCCGAGTTCCCGAACGTAACCACCATCAACAAGTTCAGCGAGAGGCCGAACCGGACGGGGGCCAGCATTGTTGCCAGTCCCGGCAGCGACATGCAGCTGGAGAAGAAAATTTTCGACCACCTGGACAAGGACACCATGGACGATGGCACGCGTAAGGTGGTCGAGGAGAATGTGCGCACGGAGCGGAACTTTATCAAGTTTATGGACGAGCTGAACCGGGACCTGGAGGAAGAGGAAAATCGACGTATGCTGAAGGAAAGCATGCGCAAGTCCGCTTCGACGGCTGGGCGAACATCGTCCACCGTTTTGTTTACGCCCTACGCGTACAAACACACGCCAACCATCGGGTGGGATGATCTTGGGCTCGAGGGATGGGCTGGTGGGTTGCGCGAAAACCATGGCCACCGTTTCGACCATCCCGTGCTGGAAAAGTGAGTTCTCACGCGCCCGGCTGCGTGTAGTGTGATCGTCACTTCAAACTCTTCTCTTTTTGTCCAGACCTAAAACAACGTTCGCCCCGCAGACGACGCAACTGCAGGCAAGTTTCAATGCCGCTCAGCAGCTACCGTCCAGTCGACCGACGGCTGCCCTCGGACCGGCGTCGAAGGCGACAGTTAACCAGACGGTAGTTGCCAGTGCCGCCGCCCGCTACAAACAGACCGGCGTCCTGCTAAGCGAAGACGTTGGCGTGAAGCTGCAGGAAATCTACAAGCGCACCAACGGGAGCAACGCACGCATCAAGTGGCCCATCACGAATAGTCGCGATGCGCACCGGGACGAGGATGTGTTCATTGCGCGGGCCAACAATCCCTTCGGACACTCGACCAAGTGGCGCTGGAGGTAAGTGCGGAGTGCGATGTTGTACGAGACGTTATGGTTGGGGCGCTCGGGCATTGTTTTGCTCCCAAGCTGGGTCTGCCAGCGAGATGACCATTGTCGGTACTTTTTGTCGGGCAATTAACCCGCACTCTGAAGACTCTGAGAGATTGCGTAAGATGCGCTCCGCCAAACCGCACGGTGGAAAGTGAAGCGAAGATGAAAATGAAAGAGCACACAACTGGGTCTTCTGATAAAGAGTGCACTCCCGTAAGTAAGTCAGTGTGATGCAGTAACACACGCTCAGTCGGTCGGTCAGTCATGGTCGGCTTTCGCCAATGTAGGGCAGAAGGTGTAAGGTGTACCGGGCCGCTTGTGTCGCACGTTTTTCTCGCGTGCGTAGTGTGCGGAACCCATTTCCTCACGGCACGAACTTGTTTGCAGTCCGTTGGCGCGCAGCCCGCGCAAAGATGCGGAAAGAAATCCCGCGCCTATGAAAGATACCCTGACGTACGAGTCGAGGCGCACATTCCACCACAAAAAAGCAGAAGTTGTTTGTTTAACGCTCATTTGGATTATTTTTCCTCGCCTATGATGAGTGACTCTCGGACTCGGTTCTCACTGTTTCACTTTCATTTACACGAATTAACGGCATGGACGACTAACACAACCGCCATATGTTGCGCTTTCTTTTCCATATTACGCATGTTCAGACACTTGTTCACGCACTTGTTCCACCGATGTTGCTTTTGACTATTTTCGCGGATTGGCACGGGGAACCATTGTCTATGTTGATCATCAGCTCACCGGCGGTCCCGTCCGATGGACCAGGACGGTGTAATGATGGTGGAAGAGGGCACTGGCAGTTTGTAGTCGTTTTGTAGCGATTCTATATAGCGAGGCAGCATCAACATCGTGATGACTTACGCAATGCGGGTTGTTGTTTGGTATGAGCAGCAACATAATCGCCACATACTGGTGACTCTCAAGTGGTCCACGGATATCCGCGCATTGCGGGTTTGGTCAAGGAATGTTCCATGCTAACTGAGTGGCTCGCGTTAAAGCTGGGACATGTTATAAATCGCTAGCCATATTTTGTAAAGTTCATTATTACCAACAATCTAAAATTTCAATTTTGCAAGCATTGAGGTTTGAGGAGAATGTATTACTCATCTTCATGGTACACCACAGTGCGTTGGCTAATCGGCCTATATGACTGATATAAATATGCATCGGTTGGTTAAGTTCGCTCACCTGTAACCGAGCTTATCTACACAGTGGCCTTGAAATTGCCACACATCGTCATACCTTTGTAGTCAGGGACACAAGGATTTTGGTTCCAAAGATTTCGCTTCTAATTTTGATTCACTGCATCCGGTTGCGCATCTACTTCTATTTTGGTCGTTAAAACATAGCTGAGGTTCACCGATCGCGGAAATTTCAACTTCTAGCGACTTCTTTCAAACTGCATAAATTATTGTCCAAATCATACCATGTCATATTTTAAACCACTCTTTATTGTCTCACTAGCAACGAAACGGAACAAGAGGATCCGCTCAAGGTGGAAGTCCAATCGTCCCGCGATGGCCGCGCAAAGCGTGGCGTGTACAATCTCTACTCGATGATCAAATGTGCCACCGGGTGTGATCCCCTCATCTACAAGGGCTACGGGTGCTACTGTGGCTTTCTGGGATCCGGCCAAGCGCTGGATGGGATTGATCGCTGCTGCAAGATGCATGACTACTGCTACAGCACCGCCAGCTGTCCGATGTTTTTGGAGTACTTCGTGCCGTATCTTTGGAAGTGCTATCGGGGTCGTCCGTTGTGTGGTATGTATAGATAACGCAAAAAAAAAAATCTGATGACCTATTAACTATTAGCTGACTGGTTACTTGTGTTCTGTTTTCCAGCAATCGATCACGGCGAATGGGGTGGTCCAGGTTCGTGTGCATCCCGGCTGTGCCATTGCGATCTGTCGCTGTCAAAGTGTCTTCGTCGGTACTACTGTCCGCGGAAGCGTAACGTCTGCACTACATCTCCTCTGCGATTGCTGCAGAATCTAGTGATGGTGTTCTGAGCGAATGGTCGGCTTGTGCTGTTCTACATCAGACCGGTTGACTGCTTCTTCTGTGTACATTCCCGTTTCCAGTATGAATGCTAGCATTTCCAAAGTACAAATAAGCGTAGCGTAGCAGCAAGCAGATAGCTTACAAACGTTGTAGATTAAACCAAAAATAAAATAAAAAATTGTCGAAAATAAACATCATTGGTAATTCCCTTAGTGGGGTCCGAAGAAAGGCTAAGATGCTTGTTATTTGCTCCACATAGTACTGTGTGTGTTTTTTATTGCTGATTTTTGGTCAAAGATTCATATGATACGGCGTACTGTGCAGCCACATTACCATGCATTCTATTCTTACGTAAGGCAGTAGAGGGTTGACAATAATTTATTGATAGTTCAATTACGTTCAACGAACTAACAGGTTGTACATTATCAAAATGTTGAGCATGTACAAATAAATATCGATGTTCAGGATTGGTAGCCGCGAGCATACTACCTTAATTTGTTTGTGAGAATCGCGAGTGGCGCCACAATTTGTTGCCGATGCCGTGTGAACGCACACGCATGAAAACGCATGCACCATGCGTGCTTTTTTGCGGATTTCAATTTGGGAACTCATCGATCATAGAATGCGATTACGCAGATAGTGTTTGATCAGTTGGATGCAGACAACAGAATCTTCCGCACTGTCGTGTCCAGCATCTGGTGAAAAGAAACGCAAAATAAAAAGAAAATTTAATTCAGATACTCAAAGAATTAAAGTCAGTCTCGAAATGATTACCATTTTCTTGAATAATTTTCTTCAGATTCTCTATGCACAGTGTTTTCAGCGCACGCTTCTTCGGTGGACCCATCTTGTGTGGGTACAGCACGGACGTATCGACCACCACGTCGTGTATCAACTTGAGCGCTTTAAAGTCACTTTCTAGGCTGTGTCCGATGAGAATGGTTTCCGCATTAAACATGGACAGTAGCACGGCTTGCACGTTGTACAGCGTTGTGGTAGTTTTACGCAACATTTCCTCTGTGATGCCCGAAAATCTGTAAGGAAAAGCCAAAATAAGGTTGTTGATCACATAATGTAAGTATAATGCCATGGATTACGGCAGCTTGTCCTTCCGGTTACCTTGTGTTGTAATCAACTACTCGATTTAACGGCTTCACGAGCGTATCGTAGACAGTCTTTTCGTTAATATCGACCACGGTAACGCGTGTCAATTCTAACCCGGCCGTAGTGTAGCACATTTCACAATCGAGCGCGAATATATCCTTCTTCGACGGTTCGTAGTCTTCGGCCGGTGCGATCGTTTTCACGAACCCGGTTAGATTGTCATAGTCCATGAAGCTGGACACGTGGTAGTTTGCATACATGCAGCCGGGCGTCCCGGACGGTTGCTGGCAGCAGTTGTGCAGATTGTCCGCAAAGCCGCGCCGGTAGCACGTGCTCTTCGGATGGTAGTTACACGCGTCCACCTGTGGCTCATCGTACGTTTCCAGATTGTACACTTTGGAGCAGCGGGAACAGTAGCGTTCGTTTTCGTTCGGTGGTCGCGATGGTTTCGGGGTGAATATTTTAGCCTTTCCGGCAACCTCGGTGGCACGAGGGAAGCCATTCGCACGCATTTGCTCCTCTGTCAGTTTGCACTCGTGGATCATTTTGTACGCCACGGTGCTGGGTGCATTGTCGATTGTGTATGCGGATGTTTTAACTTCCGTTTTCCTAAAATAGAATCGATTGCGATTAGGGAAGTTTTTTTTTTTGTTGCGGAACGAAGTATTTGCGGAATATTTTGACAGTGAGTTTTTAATCGGAAAACATCGTTACAAGAATGTGCCAAAAGATGCCGCAATTTTGATTTAGCGAAATAATGGTAAATATCGTACAATTTCTTGTTGACACTCCAGGATATGTTGTGTACCATTTTCCCAGCCAATATGACATCGTGAGATACGGTTTTGTTCCTTCAAGTACATAAAACAATATGCAAAACTCAAATATCAACAACAACAAACTAGATAAATTGGAACATACTTTTCTGCTGCTTCATTCCCTGTTTCGAGCGCCTCTTTGCGCAGCTTGTTGATGGTTAGTAGCGCACTGCTTTTGTAAATCATGGCGGTGCTGCATTTCTTCATCACCGCCAATTCTTCCGTTTGTGCGCGTTCCCAGGCATCCTCATTGGTGGGATAAATGTTCAAACAGTGCTTCACCATTAGCCCGTAATACTGCATCCGAATGTTGTACGATATTTTGCTTGACGCCGGTTCCAGTATCGGCGGTGCTTGTGCCGCCGGCGCAGCAGCCGCCTTTGACGCCAGCACCGATCCGGCATGGGCTACGCGTGCTCCTGTCTTGGGAGCTGTTTGAGCGGGCGTGTACGGCGACTGATTCTTTTTCAGCTGCTCAATCTTTTCCTTCGCCCTCTGGAAGGCTAGCACATTGACGGCGGGTGTAAACCGACCTGGAAAAAGAACACTTTCCTGTACTGAACTGTGTTGCGCGGGCGTGATAGTGCAAATAAAGCGCTTACTTTTGGGCGTGGTGACACTCGTTTCGGGAGATTTGTTGTAGAACACGTTTGTGCTGACCGGCAAAATGGACGTTCCATTGCTGGGGGGCGGGATAACGGCGGGTTTTGACATCGCTTTACGGGTTTCCTCCTCGACTTGTCGTTTCAATTCCTCCTCAGCTCGCTTTCTCACCGCCAGCTCCTCCTGTTGCTTTCGTACGATCTCCTGTCGCAGATAGACCGACTGCAAAGTAAAGAAAAAAGAGGTTAACATACGATGCAGCCTACTAGATGCATTGACCCGTCTTCTGGAACGGGATCGATGCACCGAAAGGATACCTACTTTGATTGCATTTTGCATGTGGTTTGTTTTCTTCTCTACCACCGGCGTTAGCTTCGATGTGGTAGCGTTATCGTATGCAACACGCTTCTTCCGATTGTCATCGTAGTACTTATCCGCGAACATGTCTATCAGATCAACCTGCCCATTCGATTTGGTTTCCTCCTGCTGAGGTTTCGGTTCGTCCGCTTCGTACTCTTCAAAGATCATTTTACACTGCTGCATCACGTCGTCCTCGTCACTGTCGATATCGATGTCGCTCGGCGGATTGTTTATCAGTTCTTGGTAGATTTCTTCCTCGAGCGCCGGCGTACGTTTGGGTTCCAGAGCAGTTTTCTCCGTTGCGCCAGATTTGCTGGACGATTTGGCCGACGAAGAGGAGGACGATGTGCTGCTGTGGTGTTCCTTTTTCCTGCTGCTACTGCTATTATTACTATTACTGGTGCTGCTTTTACTCTTACTACTGCTGCTCTTGGATGAGCTGCTTTTACTGTGCGATCGCTCCTTTTCCGATGAGCTTCGATGCCGATCCCGGTCCGAGGAATGTTTCGACGAGTGGCTTCTGGAACTTTCTTTTTCTTTATCTCGATGTTTGTTTTTACTGCTACTGCTACTGCTAGTGGTGGTGGCGGTGCTGCTGCTTTTGCTGCTGGATTTCTCTTTGCTAGATGATTCGGATGATCGATGCTTTTTGTCGTGCGATGAGGATGAGGATTTCGATCGGGAACTAGAGCTGTGACTACGGTGGCTGGAGTCTTTTTCCGATCGGCATCACTGGTCGACGAGTGATGGTGCTTCGAAGTGCTGCTGTGATGTTTCGTTTCCTCTGATGATTTCTTCTCAATGGGGGCTTTTGCCACCCCATTCTCCCCTTTTTCCTGCTTCTTTCTTGCCTCCACAACTTCCTGCTTTTCTGTGCCCTTTTCCGCTGCTGGTTTGCTGGCAGAAACGTCATCCGTCTCCACCTGCGGTGCCTCCTTGGCCGTATCATCTTGCGGTTGTTTCGGCTTATCTGTACTGCTGCTGTCGATTGATCGTTGCTTTCGGACGAATCCGTTTCTGGAACTTTTTCGCCATTCGTTTTGTTTGGCTGCAGCGGCGGTTTTGCAGCACTGGACGGAATATACTTCGGAGCAACGGTGGACACGGGGATGTATTCAAGCTTGGGCTTCTTTTCGTACGATCGGGTCAGCTCCTCCATCGGTTGGTCCGTCACTCCCGGTTGGCTGAGCAGGCTTTTCGGAGTGGCACTGTATTTCACAACCGGAGGTGGAACTGCAATTACGAATGAAATGATGGTGACGAGCTGGAGGACATGTTGTAACGCGCGCCGGCAGCCGTTAATTACCTGTTTTTGCGTGCTTGAAGTGGCAGAACGGCCTGGTGCAGAGATCTTTCTCGTAGAAGGGACAATTAATGGTCCGAAATAATCCCGTGGCCGGAAGCATCTTTCCCGGGCCACTGCTGCACTAGCAGGTCTGGCCGGCAGGCAGATGTTTACAAAACCAGTCTATCTACGATGCGACGATGCACAACATTCAAGAGATGTGAATAAATATAATAAACAGGTGTAGTATGTTCCGAAAATATAGGGAACACAGATTTTGTGTGTATTTTTTTTTCTTTCCTCGAGTATCGCTTCGAATCATCCGAAGGAAGACAGCTGTCAGAAGAATGTCACCGGTAGACTTAACGAAAGAATATACAAAAGGGCCGGTGTTTCGTTCAGTAAATTAAAATCGCGTTTTCCGGGTGATTTGATTTTTATTCTGTTTCCATTACACAATACAGAGCATTTTATGAAAATCTAATAAAATCTCATGCATAAGATAGTCTAAAAAATAGATAAGAAATGTTGCCAACAAAATGAATTTCTCAAACTCATAGGTGGATAGAGCGGCTGTCAGTGCTGCTGAAAAAAAAAAAAAAATCGTAAACAAACCCCACTGGTGGGAGAAAACAGTGCGCGTCTCATTAGAAAAGCTCTGCTTACTCATCTGTAACCTCGTGAATTGGAGATACATAGCAAGTTGCTCGTCGCTGCGAAGATTGGCCAGCAAGATGATTGCAACCAGAGTTCGATTTGGTGGTTTGCCGAATATTGTGCAGCGACAATTTTGTGGCAGTCGGCAGCCGAAACGATATGGAACCGTCCAATACCAACGCATCGCAAATGTCGCCACGGCCAACGCGCTGATAAGTGATACGAAACAAGGGCCTCTCCAGTGACGTTAGGCGGTCATAGGTAATTAAAACGTGCACTGAAGCGAACGTGCGTAAGACTCGCTCGACGTTACATAGTAAGACGTTTGCTTTCTTTTTCCTTCAGGATGTATTCCAGCATTAACTATTTGCGTGGCGATTTGGAGTGTACGGCCGGGACGATGAACGATGGTACGTAGATGGTGGAAAGGGATGGAATCCGGTGATGTCTAAGATATGTTTACACGCCTTCAGAGGAAACGGTGTGATTCTGATTCCGAAATGCTAGACTTTGACCCCTGAACCCGAACGATGACTGGTCGGTTTTGTGCTGTTTTACTATCTGACTAAATTAATCCCGGTGTGCTGTTTTTCACTTTCTGTGTGGTGTAAAATTTCTCTTTTCTCTTTTTCTTTTAGTAAAACAAACGATAATACAAAAGCTTGGATCGAAGTCGGGTACACGCCGTTCGTGAGCACCGCGAACATCTGGTAAAGTACGTACCGCAATCGGTTAGTGCCCTGCCACCCCCCGCAGTATGCAGGATTCATTTACATCGGCCATAATTCCGCTGACAACGATAAAATTCTCAGGACAAGTACGTCGGTTTCATGGGAAACGTTCGCGTTGGTCGATTGATGGAAGATATGGACATGTTTGCCGGTAAGCTGATGCGGTACGGAACTGATTTGCAAATCGTGTTACCTTATGTATTATTTTCGTTTTTCAGTTTGGGTCGTTCACAAGCATGTTCTCGTCCGGATACCGGAAGGAGTTTCATTGCCGTACACGTTTGTAACCGTTTTGTTGACAAAATAGACTTTACCGATCTAGTGCCAACGCATGATGCTGACATTCGGCTTTCCGGTCATGTGAGCTGGGTAGGCCGTACGTCGGTGGAGTAGTGGTCTGGATGGAACAGAACCTGCATGGCAAATGGCGCAAGCTTACCCGCGCACTGTTTCTGATGGCC